>NC_090265.1:1549071616-1549371894 GCF_040414725.1 Anabrus simplex | reverse complement strand
CGAAACGTAAACGTAAACAACGAACAAATTTAATAAAACAGTCAGAGCAAACAAAAAAGTACGAGAGGTTCACCTTCAACAATCCTAACATTTACGTATAAGAACAAAGAAGAGTGTTTCCAGGATTCAGGAATTTATAAGTTGATATGCAACCAGTGCAAGGCCACATATGTCGGGCAATCCGGACGCAACTTTGCAATGAGGTACCAGGAACACGTAAATGAGGAAAAACATAGGTTTTCCGCAATGGGAGTACATATGAAAGAGACGGGTCATATATTTACAGATATTAAACAAGACCTTGTAATCATTAATAGACTAAATAAAGGAAGACTGATAAATAGTTTAGAAAGTATTCACATTTTTCTGGATAAGTTAATTAACAAGGACAAGATAAATGAAATGAATGAACAAAGAAATCCTTTATACGAACATATATTGAGATACATGGAATTATTAGGTAGGAATCAAATACGCCCAGCGATTGTAGCAAGCAATCATGAGGTTGCTATGTCACAGACAGAAGCCACCTCCTCGCGAAACAACAAATTACGACATGTCCTCGCTTTTCCCTCCCCCCTCCGAATCAAGCTAGCGTACAGACCTCATCACACCGTTTCTACACAAGGTCGAGGACAGCAGAATCGGACCCACACCCGAAGTGACGGGAAGTAAAGGAAATAAATTGGACAGGGGTAAGTTTAAAATTTCACAATTAATTTCCATTATCCTAAATAGTCTCCTTAGGCAACATATCCCCCGGCAATCTTAACTAATAGACGCAATTTTCTCCGGTTACAGGTCATACGACAAGCTATCCAACTTGACGAGTTCATGAACACAAAATTGTTTAATTCAACCAACAGCGGACACACCCTTTCCACTTAGAAAAAAGGATAAGCAAGAGAATCACGCTTCATAGTACAGTACAAAAGTGACGCGGAAGAAACAAGAAGTCAAGTAAAGAAGAAATAGACTCGAGCAAAAAAACTTTTCTTCACGATCATAATACTAAAAAATCTTTAAGTTTTTTAAACAAGTGATTTTATTAAACCTTCGTGACTTATAATGAAACCAAACACACTCTAGTCCAGGGATAGTATTTTTAATTTATTTTAAGTTTAACGTCCTAGTAACAACCACCCCTCCGCACACTAACTCCCCCCCCCTCCAGCCTATACGTCCCTTACTAACACCACTTTTAATGTTAACTATGTGATTGTTGTATGCTGTTTTTATCTAAGCTTTATGTAAACAGCTGATGATGGTCGCAAAGCAATCGAAACATGTCCTGATATTATTGTTTTTATAAGTACCCAAAGGCTAAATAAAAAGAAAAGTATTGATTAGGTGGAAACCTTTTTGAAATATTGATAAGGTCCAACATTACGAAAATTGGCACATTGTTGGAATGCATTTCCTTATTATTTTGTATATAATCATTTGCATTTTCATAATTTGTAACGGTATCTTTAAACTTTTATTTCATATTCAACATAGGCTCTAGGTCATCAATATTGTTAATTCTTACTTGTACCTAAATCAAACTACTCGTATTAAGACGGCTTTTTAAAGTGAAGTTTTTTAACGTATTCAATTTAGTAAAAAATGTCAAACATATCAGATGTAAGGCTTTTCAGGCGTTTGCTCTTTTAACCAGCGTATTGTCTTAGGTCTGATGCTAGACTCATCAGAGTGGGATGTGTCAGACCCTACCCACTGACGCTGGTGTGTATACAGGTGAACTTATCAGAAGCCCTTATAAGAGGCACAGTCTGATACCTGCATACGGGAGATAAATCTCCACAATGGAATTATTGTCCACCTAGCAATTCTGAATGGAAAATTCTAAGTTCCCATGGAGGGAATTAGAAATTTTTCACCAATAGAGCATGTCAAAAATGTCAAAAATATATCAGATGTAAGACTTTTCAGGCGTTTGCTCAATTAACCAGCGTTTCATCTTAGGTCTGACACTAGACTCATCAGAGTGGGATGTGTCAGACGCTATCCACTGACGGCCGTAGACTTAGCACAGCGGCTGCAGCACAATGAGTGCGGCCTGTTCATGTCGTGTGTTGCGCGGAGAGGTGTTAAGGAGGAAAAGTAGGGGTGGCAGGGGGAAACTCTTAAGGAGCGATAGCGGGGAGAAGTCCAGGGGACGTTGTGGACGAAAATAACAATACGAAAAACTATTACATAGAGTTCGAAAAACTGTAGAATTTCCTGGAAATCTTAATTTAGTAAGCAGTTTGATCAAGAAATCAAGTAAGACTCTGGGTTTCTCTGTTCAGAGTCTGTCACCAGTGTATTAATTTAATACTCCTGTGGTGAAAGTCAATACAACTGGTGAGAAAATAGCTATAAGCTTAAGGGCATTTTAACTGTGAAATTTCATTTACTGATCTAAATGTATGAAACACGCCTCTGTAATGTTGAGCATTGGCCCCTTACTTAGCATCTCCATAATCCATGTCCGTGAACTTGTGCTTAAGATCGTGGACATGCTGGCCTACAGCTGAGAATATATTATATTTCACAGCATTAAGGTGTTCATTATACCCAAGACTGAAACTACGTCCAGTTTGCCCTACATATCTGCTGCCACAGTCTTTACATTTGAACCTATGTATCCCCTTCAACAATTACTGTAAGCCTGTAAGAACAAAATTGCTCTGCTGCACTCAAACAACTAACTCAAAATGTATTCAAGATATCAACCTCAAACTTGGAACATGTAATCACCATGTTTCTTATTATTTCTGCATTGTGTATTTCAAAACAGTAACCTTTGCTTTACGGTACCTATGCCTACTACATAACCTATGTTCATGTCTTCATCAGCTATTTCTGAGTGATTGCTGTATTCCAACACACAAGATTGTTGCCCATGATTTGATGTAGAAGGACTAAGATCATTTTACAAATCACTTGCATCGTTAGAAATATCCAATTCACTGTCACTCTGTATATCTGATCACCAGTCTGCACATAATTCATCACAAATACCGGTATCTGTTAGCAACTAAATGTGCTGTGCCATGTTGACAGCTGCACTTAAGTGCTACATTTCTGATAGTCCTTTGCTAACTAAATGAAGGATTAAAGGAAGAAAGATGCCAAAATAGCTACAGTAGGTACTTAATATTCCATGACTACAGTATTTGAAACTTATGATCTCACAAACAGATTATAGCAGCGATCAAGGAAACATGAGTTGCATAAAAACAATAATTCTTGTAGCCCATTACTTAGGCCAGCTGCAAAATGAGACGCAGGTCCATGAGGTGACGCAGAGTGACTTACGGTGGGTTTTTGCAAACCACAGAGCTGATTGGACCCATGCACATTAGAGCGCAGGGTGACGTGACACAGTTGCTGCCCATGGTGACCTCTCTTCCGCAGTTTCCTTTAAGGTGCACAATGATTTTGTTTGTTCATATTGTGTTTTGTAGTTCGAAATGAAAGAAAATCTAATTGAAGCCGTGCGTATTTGTGAAGTTCTGTATGATACAAGCCACGAAGATTACTTGAAAATGAAGCTGAAAGCAGAGCAGAGGGAGGAAGTGGCCAAGGAAATGACCATATGAAGTGGTAAAATGCATTGTAATTCTTTATTAACCTTTTATATGGTCATAATTAAAACTCCCATTGGTAGACTATTTTTATTGATTTAAAGAAGAATTTTTTGAAAAATAATGTTAAATGTATTTTTTTTGTATATATAAGCTATATACTGTGTTTTGAGGAAGAAATAATGTACAATATAAAACAACAAAATACCAATTGATTTTAGTTATTTTTTCTTATCGAGTGATGAATGCAAAAATAATTGTTTTCAAATGAGAAATCAACTTGTGAAAATCTGAATAACAAATGTTCCACCTTTACAATACTGTAATCAACTTTATTAATAAGACTATATTAAACTATATTAAACTATATTGGCACCGGGTGAGTTGGCCGTGCGGGTAGGGGTGCGTGAATGTGAGCTTGCATCCAGGAGATAATGGGTTCGAATCCCACTGTCGGCAGCCCTGAAGATGGTTTTCCGTGGTTTCCCATTTTCACACCAGGCAAATGCTGGGGCTGTACCTTAATTAAGGCCACGGCTGCTTCCTTCCAACTCCTAGGCCTTTCCTATCCCGTTGTCGCCATAAGACCTATCTGTGTCGGTGCGACACAAAGCCACTAGCAAACTATATTGGTGATGCATGTTTTGTCCTCTTATGGGACATCTTCAGTCACATAAAATCATTGGAAATATGGCAAGGACACCTTAAAATCAGTGAATAAAAAGTCTATGAATCTTGTGACACAGCGTACTAGCGTCTTGACAGTCTTGAATCTAAAATTAACAAACATGTATATGATGTGAACCATGAAGTCCAGTTATTGCACAGGTTAAAATGTCGTTACATGCGTGGAATTGCAACAAATATTGAGACCTATACAGAATCCATTTTTAAGGAATGTTTACTGTATGATGTGGAATGTTGTGATAGAATATTTTATTCATATTCCCTTTACCTACCTAGCCTGTATGGTGTGTAAGATTATTGTGGAATGTTTTGTTTGTATTCCCTTTGTCTACTTAAGTAACTACTAGATAGTAAATTATTGTTCTGTGATATCGGTAACATTCCAGAAAGGTTGTGATGCAGACCTTCGGAACAGGGTGTGTTGGCCCCTGTCGATTCTAGAAGCATGTCATTGCTAATTCTGGAAGATGGAAAGTTTGCGATTAATGTCTGCCTACGTTCTGGAATATTGTGAAAACCTCGCAACTTGATAAAGAGTTTTGATTGGTGGATCTGGGTGGCGATAGGGAGGCTCCTGTGCTCTGACTGGTCACTTGGTAATCACACTACCGAGCTCGATAGCTGCAGTCGCTTAAGTGCGGCCAGGATCCAGTAATCGGGAGATAGTGGGTTTGAGCCCCACTGTCGGCAGCCCTGAAGATGGTTTTCCGTGGTTTCCCATTTTCACACCAGGCAAATACTGGGGCTGTACCTTAATTAAGGCCACGGCCGCTTCCTTCCACTTCCTAGGCCTCTCCTATCCCATCTTCGTCGCCATAAGACCTATGCAGCTTTGCCTTTTTAAGAGAGCGAGGCAAGATTTTGTGGTCTTTCGTTCTCTCGTCAGTCCAGCGTTTAGATGCACGTTGGTGAATCCTCCCTCCCGGGATGGGCTACCTTGGGGTAAGCACTGTTGATCTCAGTTCCACCTTAAATTATATTTAATGTTTGCTTGCATTTCCACATAGGAGTTTGCCCTACTTGCCCAGACTTGCCACTCAATTACTTCAGATGCCTTAGCTTTTCAGCTGGGCCTGTCTGTTTGCTTTCAAGGCATTTCCCTTTCCTTTGTTTTGCTGAACATGTAATTTGTAGATTAATTTAATTTCCCTCGGAGTTTGCCTCTATTATCTCCTTGTCACTTG
The DNA here is from genome assembly GCF_040414725.1 of Anabrus simplex. NCBI lineage: Eukaryota > Metazoa > Arthropoda > Insecta > Orthoptera > Tettigoniidae > Anabrus > Anabrus simplex. Next base: position 1,549,366,448 of record NC_090265.1, on the reverse strand, counting down.
ATGCACGCTAGTTTTTTCCGCTGCGCCGCATCAGAAGTGTTTTTGGTATGGGAAGAAGTTCAACTGGCCTCTCCGCCAAGTTTAAATATTTCTGATTTCCCCCTATTCGCACTATGTGGCTCAGATGTCTTAGAAAGCACCTTAACGTTCATTTAATGTAGTAAGTGTATCCTGTGTTTCTTCTTACCCTCAATATTGTATTGTAGAAGTTGCATTATGTCAAGATATCTCTAGTTAACCTCTTGACCTAGTAGCAAAGCACTTGGCAAGGTACATCTAATTTGTATTTTGGAAATGGTGTAACTGGATTGTTTGGATAGATGAATTTTGTTTGAAACTTACCTTGTAATGTTTGTTTCAGAAAACAATATCTTGAATCAAGAGATCACCGTTGATTCTTCTGGGAACCCGCAACTTTCGTATCTCTATAACCCTGGTAGGTTTGCCCAGACCCGCTCCACATTCCTTTACTATAGTCATTACGTTGCCCAGCCTACATGTATTTTGTGTGTATTGCCTCAGTTCATCTGATGTTTATTGGACGTTAAGGTTTTAAAGTGCCGTGCATTTTGTTTCATTTTTCTCTTTTCTTTACTGTGTATCGTGTAACCACTGAAAACCGGTTACAAATATAATACAACATGAGTGGCTATGTGAATTAAATTAATCCTAATACGCCACATCACAAGATTCATAGACTTTCTAGTCACTAATTTTAATGTGTCCTTACCATATTTCCAATGATTTTATGTGTGACTGAAGATGTCCCATAAGAGCACGAAACATGTATCACCAATATAGTTTAATGTAGTCTTATTAATGAAGACGATTACAGTATTGTAAAGGTGGAACAGTTGTTGTTAAGATTTTCACAATGCACCATCCTGAGGGGATTTCTTTCTTGCACCATATTGGGCGACCTATCAATTGCTCCGGCTATTTTCCCCTCAACCATCCATCACTTCTACAGATCATTAAATGGATGAGTGCATATAATAAAAATGATGCTAAGTGTCGGTAGCTATGCTCGCTTCTAATATTCTATGTATAAACAGTTACCGCATCATAGAATTTAAGCGATCTCGTAACCTTCATTTTTCCTATCACATTTATTGATATGATAGTCCTTAAATTGCCACGCGACACCTCTCAGGGATAATTAAATTGCATATGCGAACCGTACTATTTTTTACGTGAGATCAACTGAGACACCACATTTCCTTTTTAATAAATTACCATCGATACCATTCGTCCTCCAGAATCAATATCAAGTTTTCCAAGTCCAATCATTCGAAGAAAAGAAAAAAAAAAAAATATTTTTTAAAATGAACTAATTCAAAATTATTTATATCCTAGTGATATTAGCCTATCTCCTAAAATAATAACATCTAAATTAGAAAATCTATAATTTATTTCATGATTCCAGAATCATAAAAGAAAATCTGATAATATTTATCAACATCAGTTATCATCCTCCTGTCTAAAAAAATAAATTAAATTTAATCTATCTTCGATCTGATTCAACTATTCCTCTTGCATTAATCATGCGCATCACAAAAATAAAGGATAAATTCTCTTAATTACATAAATCGAAAGCTCATATTCTATTTATTGAAAATGTAGTATAACATTTTTGGGTTAAAAATAAAGCTAAGTCCCTAAGCCTAAGTAATCTTCATAATAAATATGCATAATCTGAGTCCATCAGTTCTTGTTTCTTTCTTTTTTAAAAAAATGCTTATTTTCATCATTATCAAATTGATATTCTGTCATCAGCACGCGTTTCTTCCGCTGTTATAACGTCAGCAATCGCAAGTAAGTTCCAAATATATATCAGCTCAAAATGGCTATTTCAAATATTTCATTAAATCAGAAATATTGGTCACCTTGACCATGTCATTTGGTTAAAATATTCAAATAACATCTTAAAATTAAATGTAGGTATCGTGTAAAGAATAATTATAATCGTAGTTCTAATAGAAATTATACCTAACATGATTTATGATTTTACTAATATCCAATCAGATATCAAAAATTCCGTAGGAATGCATTTGGTAACCTATTTTATTTAATTGTGGTAGAGATTTAAATTATGAAATTGTTCTATGAATTAAATACATTCTCGACAACAAAACTTCAGATAATATTCAATACAACGCTGATATATTCTCTATGAAGACAACAAGTTTCCCTTCTTTTATTTCTTATTTGGATATTTAATCTGAAGACAGTTTACGGTAACCCGTATACGAAATCTACGATGTATTTCATTGTATTCGTGTACCACTAACCCAATATATCTCACATTACCATATTAATATCTTGCCGCATAAGTCAAACATCACCATTGGCCAATAATACGCCGTATTTGCCGCCAAAATTATCCATAAGCATATCTATCTCTCCATTTATCAATATTAATTACCATAATATATCATTATTCATTCCCACAAACATATCTCATCGAATAATTATTCGTAAATCCACATCAACATGCCACTCAAATCATAACTTCCCTACGTAAATATTTATCATTTCCAACACGGCGGCAAATCATCTTAACATCTCATTAATGTACTTCAACGGTACACTTTTGGGTTAGATTTCATATATAATACACATAAACACGTTATCCTGAAAATGAAACACATATATAAACCAAACAAGTTAATATTTACTCACATGTCATCGCGTCGTAACAGCAACCAGATATTAGTTACTCAGAAATCAACTATCTTCTTTAAAAATATGAAATTAAGGATACGTCTCTTTGTATATGTTGTTTCACTTCCGTAATGGTTGAAAATCACACTCTAAATCTCTCCTTGTTCAATTATAAACATTCCTATATTATGACATTGATTGTAAACTCTGGAAGAAATACCTACTCCCATAATAATAAATCAACAAGGACAATCTCATTGCAAAGATGGCAACGACTGAGATTTTATCACGAAGAACTACGTAAAAACAACATACCAATGTTCACTACAAATATATGAATACTACATCTACTGCACATTAATTTCAAGATAATAAAGTAATTCTTTGGAACTTAGCTTGCGATCACTGACGTTAGATGACTGGGTTTGGCTTCGATGTTGTCATCTTAGGACTGCGTAGATAGTCTCCAACATCCGTTACGTCACCATCATGTTGTGGTTTTGGGACCTGGGATAGTAGAAACAGCTGGGCGGTCTACGTCGGAAAGTCGGCTCCACCTCCGATTTAGCCTCTCATGTTGTAGCCGTCAGTCATGTGAAAGAAACATTTCCAAAATGGCAATTAATTTCACGTCCATACTCTTGAGAATGAGAATCTAGTTTATATCTCTGATTCAGGTTATTAAGACAGTAATTCAATATTAACTCCTTGCGACAGTTTAACAGGTAAAAATGATCAAGTTAGCTTTCTAAAAATTTCTTTTGTCCAGCTAATCAACCTATAATGCGTTAAACTCGACTTGATTCATTTGTAAAGGCCTTCGGTCTATACTCCGACTACTGTCCGGATATTTTTCAACTTGCTCTGATTTTCCGTCACGATATTTATTCAGATATAGGTGTGATTCAAATATTTCTTCGCTGTGCAGGTTCTTCAGCCCGTAATAACAGCAATATCTCCCTTCTTCTTTACTGAGGATTATTTTTTTCTCATGGATAAATTTACGTAGTTTTGCATAACCGTTTTTTTTATCGTTCACCTACTTCTTCTTTTTTAACAATTTTAAAAACCTTCTATTATTTTATCACAGCCGCATGGATCCTTTATAACTTTCCGTCTCACTCCGTGATCTAGGCATACTTAATTCGCCAAATAGTCATCTTTGCTGTCACGTGCATGGCCTCCTTGATTTTATACGTTCGTATTATATATATATTCTGAAATCACGGCCTATTTCACTTAATATATGCGTTCTTTTCAGATGTATGGCCCAATTACGTAATCTTCGCAATCTCATTACCGTGCATGGCAAACTTTTAAGGTCGTATGACAACCTTTATTCCGATATCAGGACGATGAAAACGGTACAACAAGTTGATACTTTTTGGCAAATCGGGCTCAAATATGAAATTTATCATGCAAAATTGAAATGAGAAATTCGAAATGTGAACTCATGTGAAAAATACAAATTGTTTTGAGATATACAATTTGAAAACAACTTATTCCCATACACCAGAAACAAAAGTGATTTTTAGTGAGAAAAAATAACTGAGAAATAATTTGAGGAAGTTACGACAAGGGGGGTATGAGAGTTGTTGTTGTTGTTGTTATTATTATTATTATTATTATTATTATTATTATTATTATTATTATTATTATTATTATTATTGAGTTATTTTTTACATAACGTGGCTCAAGCTTGCCAAACCATGTTCTACATACTAAATTGTACTACTACAGAGTCTTAATAGTTTTAATTCTATATCCATTTAGGTCAATTAAACTAACTTAAACTGTAGCTAAAAAGATAATTTTAAGCAAAAGAAACATTCTTGATGGACTCTGTAACATTACCACAAGTTAACCCTGGAAGTGGAGACATTCGCTTAGTCTGTTATATCATCATTCATCTTTTGCTGACACATTCATATTGGTATGAAATTGAATACTAAATTAAAAGTCTTTCATAATTCATTCCTCACTAATTCTAAACGACTCATTCAGGCACATGGCAGGAGAAAGTCAGTGTTCTTCCTAACTCCCCCTGTAGTCCCGGTTGCTATAAAATATTTCAGTGACACTTAGGGATGGCCTAGTTAAAAACCAAATTTTACTACTGAAGCCCTTAACCTTGATTTCTGCAAGAATTGCGTTATTTGGACATAAACTTGTACAGTGTTTGCGATGTAACTGAAGGAAAATTCTTAGTTCTTCAGTACTTTCCTTTTGAAACACTTTCCCTTTGCCAAGGAAACATTCTTGTTGTGTTAAGTATGTAGTAAAGTTCTGTCGAATTGTAAAATTTTTCTGTGAATTACGGGTTACGTTGGTAATACTGGTCCCATTTGATCCTTTGGCATATCCTCTTTAGTGTCGTCTGCACTTACTTGAGCTGTATAATTCCGTAAATAGTTGTGCAGCTCATAAGCTGCCTTTTTTAACATTGACAATATCTATTTCAATGTCAAAATGGTGCTGGAAAAACTGAAAAATATGGGGCAAGTATACCAAAAGTGCATTCTACCATTTGGTGTGCTCTTGACAGTCTATAGTTGAACAGAACACTTTGTTTTCGTAATTGTCAGTAACGTTTCATTGCGGATAAGGTCACATCAAATTTCAGATAAAGGGAACGCCATATCTCCTACAACATACATACATACATTATCATTATAGACTGTTATGCCTTTCAGCATTCAGTCTGCAAGCCTCTGTGAATTTAATAAACGTCTCCACAATCATCGATTTGCAACTAGTGTTGTGGCCTCATTTAGTTCTATACCTCTTATCTTTAAATCGTTAGAAACCGAGTCTAACCATCGTCGTCTTGGTCTACCTCTACTTCTTTTACCCTCCATAGCAGAGTTCATTATTCTCCTAGGTAACCTATCCTCCTCCATTCGCCTCGCATGACCCCACCACCGAAGCTGGTTTATGCGTACAGCTTCATCCATCGAGTTCATTCCTAAATTAGCCTTTATCTCATCATCCCGAGTACCCTCCTGCCATTGTTCCCACCTGTTTGTCCCAGCAATCATTCTTGCTACTTTCATGTCTGTTACTTCTAACTTATGAATAAGGTATCCTGAGTCCACCCAGCTTTCGCTCCCATAAAGCAAAGTAGGTCTGAAAACAGACCGATGTAAAGATAGTTTCGTCTGGGAGCTGACTTCCTTCTTACAGAATACTGTTGATCGGAGCTGCGAGCTCGCTGCATTAGCTTTACTACACCTTGATTCAATCTCACTTACTATATTACCATCCTGGGAGAACATACAACCTAAATACTTGGAATTATCCACCTGTTCTAGCTTTGTATCACCGATCTGACATTCAGTTCTGTTGAATTTCTTACCTACTGACATCAATTTAGTCTTCGAGAGGCTAATTTTCATACCATACTCATTGCACCTATTTTCTAGTTCCAAGATATTAGACTGTAGGCTTTCGGCACAATCTGCCATTAAGACCAAATCGTCAGCATAGGCCAGACTGCTTACTACATTTCCACCTAACTGAATCCCTCCCTGCCATTTTATACCTTTCAGCAGATGATCCATGTAAACTACGAACAGCAAAGGTGAAAGATTACAGCCTTGTCTAAACCCTGTAAGTACCCTGAACCAAGAACTCATTCTACCATCAATTCTCACTGCAACCCAATTGTCAACATAAATGCCTTTGATTGCTTTTAATAATCTACCTTTAATTCCATAGTCCCCCAGTACGGCGAACATCTTTTCCCTCGGTACCCTGTCATATGCTTTCTTTAGATCTACAAAACATAAACACAACTGCCTATTCCTCTCGTAGCATTTTTCAATTACCTGGCGCATACTGAAAATCTGATCCTGACAGCCTCTCTGTGGTCTGAAACCACACTGGTTTTCATGCAGCTTCCTCTCAACGACTGATCGCACCCTCCCTTCCAGGATGCCAGTGAATACTTTGCCTGGTATACTAATCAGTGAGATACCTCGATAGTTGTTGCAATCCTTCCTGTTCCCTTGCTTATAGATAGGTGCAATTACTGCTTTTGCCAAATCTGAAGGTACCTTACCAACACTCCATGCTAATTTTACTACTCTATGAAGCCATTCCATCCCTGCCTTCTCACTATACTTCACCATTTCAGGTCTAATTTCATCTGTTCCTGCTGCTTTATGACAATGGAGTTTATTTACCATCCTTTCCACTTCCTCAAGCATAATTTCACCAACATCATTTTCCTCCTCCCCATGAGCTTGGCTGTTCACAACACCACCAGGATGATTTCCTTTTACATTGAGAAGATGTTCAAAATATTCCCTCCACCTCTCCAGTGATTCTCTGTGATCTATTGAGTTCACCTGAATTACTCAAAACACTGTTCATTTCCTTTTTCCCTCCCTTCCTAAGATTCTTTATTACTGTCCAGAAAGGTTTCCCTGCTGCTTGACCTAGCCTTTCCAGGTTGTTACCAAAATCTTCCCAGGACGTCTTTTTGGATTCAACAACTATTTGTTTCGCTCTGTTTCTTTCATCCACGTACAACTCCCTGTCTCCCAATCTCCTACAAACATGAATGATATTGGACCCTGTATTGGAGGTAGTACTGCAGGTGAGGGAAGCTGTAAACTGTGTTTCATCTTTCTTTTTTTTTTTTTGCCACAATGCTTGTGTTGAAAACGCTTCAATCACCAGATCTTCCCTGTAACTCCACATCAGTAGTAATGAATGTATAGTTTGAGTGACGGTAGCCATTAGCGCAGTGGAGAAGGTAGATAGATAAAAAGATAGATGTCATTATTGACGTAGTTAAGGCCATTGGGCCTTCTCTTACATTAAAACAATTACTATACATTAGTCATAATTAACACTACAGTAATTAATATTAGATAAAACACAATTTAAACACAATCAAAATATAACTGAAATAAAATTCCACTAATAATAATAATAATAATAATAATAATAATAATAATAATAATAATAATAATAATAATAATAATATTTTTTTTTACGAGGGAAGTGTGGGAAATCTTTCATGAGACACTTGTGATGGTCCGCACTCCACAAGCACGTGAGATTCCTTCTCACTAAAACCCACACACCCTTTTCCCACAACGTAAATCTCCGCCCCGGAACCGCTCTCACATTACTTCAGGGCGGTGTCGTGCTAATTTCTCAGGTTTCTTCTTCCTTTATTTCTCCTTACTGCCATTCATGAGCATTCATATCTCTCTTTTTCTGATGCAGGATGCCTTCTACATATACTGCTATCTGATCCCAAGATTCTTGGTTTTGTAGCATCACCTGCACAATAGTTTCTGGCGTCAGCTCTCCTTGTTTAGTATGTAAACATCATCTCTGAGTTGACCAATGATAGCATACGAAAAACATGTGGAATACATCGTCTACATCATTGCAATAAATACACGCTGAGTCGCTCGCTCTACCTACTTTATGTAGAAATTTCCGGAAGTATCCATGACCCGTCAATAGTTGCGTAATGTAAAAGTTAACCTTGCCATGAGCTCGGGCAACCCAATCGGTTAGGTGTGGTATCAGCCGCTTAGTCCATTTTCCTCGAGGATCCTCCTCCATCTTTGCTGCCACCGCTCCATTCCTTGCCTATAAGCTAGCTCCTTAGCACGCTTCTTTCCGAGCTCTCCTTGAGTTCGCCAGACTTCCTGTCTCTCTACGGCAAGTAAATCAATCGGTGCTACCGCTGCTATCGTAAGGACCGCAGGTTCGGATACTGTGCGATATGCGCTTGTAATACCCAAAGCTGATCTCCGCTGTACCGCAGCTATCCTTCGCCGGTATTTTGCAAACTTCAGTGATTCAGCCCAGGCTTCGGCACCATATAGAAGTGTCGAGTGAACTATCGACATCGGAAGTCGTCGTTTGCTAGACTTCGGACCTTTAACATCGATCATTAACCTACTCAGCGCAATCGTTGTTTTCACTGCCTTATCTGTCACCCGGTTGATATGATCCCAAAAAGTAAGTTTGGTATCAAGTGTCACTCCGAGGTACTTTATACTTCTAGATGTTTCGATTTCTGTTTGTCCAATATACATTGGAATGACAGTCGTGATCTTTTTTCTTGTCAAGACAACAATCTCTGTTTTATGATCTGCCAGCTGTAATCTGTGATTCGCCATCCAATCTTTCACCCGTCGCATTACTTGATTTAGCTTAAATTGAGCCAACTCCAAATTTCAAGCAACTATCAAAACAGCTATATCATCAGCATAGCCAACTAGCATTGTGTCTTCTGGCATCTCTAACCTCAACAACCCATCATACACTATGTTCCACAGATTTGGGCCAAGGATGGACCCTTATGCTGCACCAGCTGTGAGCCGTTTCACTCTCTGCCCATCTTCTGTGTGATACACTAGGGTACGATCTTTCAAATAATTTCTCATTATGCGCATGAGATACTCTGGTAGTTTGAAAGTATTTTGGAGCGCTTCCAATATGTCATTCCAACTTATCGAGTTGAAAGCGTTCTTAACATCCAGACTCACAAGGAGTGTCACTTTCGAGAGTGATGATTACCCATTTGTGCCCTTTTAGCTGTATTCAACACTTCCCTTACTGCATCAATTGTCGAATGTCCTCCTCGAAAATTGTATTGACGATCAGAGGTCCCCAGCTAGTTGTACTGCTGAATGTATGCTTGGCTGCAAAAATTTCTCTAATCCTTTACGAGCAGTATCCAGCATACATAAAGGCCTTTAGCCCCCAGATTTCCCTTTGTTTATTAAAACTAGCCGGGCTGTTTTCCAGCGAACACTAAACACCCCCCGATAGCAGGCAGCTATTGTATATTTCCAGCAGTAGTTGTGGACAGAAATCTGCTATCAGCTTTAAAATCTCTGCTGGAATACTGTCTGGTCCTGGGGCCTTTTTATTTCTAAGGGACCTAATCGCTCTCGTCAATTCTTCTCGTGTAAAAAGTGGCACATCATCTATGAAATCATCATCAGCAGCAGCAGACCTCTCAGGATGATCTGGGAATAATGTATCTACAATATCCTTCATTGCCTTTGAGTCGATGATTGGATTCGAGAAACTTCCAAGTTTCTTCATAATGATCTTGTATCCTAAACCCCATGGATCGTCATCCACTTCTTTAGCCATTTTCCACCATTTGTTGATTTTACTCTTTTTGATAGCATTTCTCAATTCTTTCTTCGCCGACTTATATTCACTTGTGAGTTGCAGACGTTTTCTCTGGTCAGCAATATCTTTGGTCCACCAGTACGCTGAACGCTTCTTGTTTCGCAATGTATTACGAGTCGCGGACAGATCACATGCTCTCCATATAAGCTGCATGGTGAGCTCAACATGTTTCTCAGCTGCTTCTTTCCCTTTATAACAACATATTTGTTCTGTTATGCTATCCATTTCATTTCTTAATATAGCAAGAAATTTTTCTCTGTCCATACTGCCTATATTCCACCGTGTTGGTTTATACGATATATTATTAATCTGTGAAGTTTCAGGAAGAATACGAAAAGTAATGTACTGGTGATCACTTCCCGTGTGTTCTTCAATCACCTGCCAGTCATTGATATTCGACACGATATCCTCAGATACAAAAGTCACGTCCGGTATGGTTCCTCTACAGCCCGGTCGTCGAAAGGTTGGCACATTTCCAATATTAGTGACCATTGAACCCAACCTAGCGGCCATCTCCATAGTTCGGTGCCCTCTAGAGTCATACAGTGACATAACCCATTCTAGTGCTTGGGCATTGAAATCACCAACCACGATTAAACCATTGTCAAAACCTTGTAATACATCCTCTAGGCCATCCAGCTTAGCCTGAAATTCAAATACTGACTCATTTGGCGTAAAGTAACAGCTCACTAAAGTATATCTACCAGTGTGGATCCAAACAAAACCGTTTCCGTGTCCTTGGTTTGATACTGGACATCTACCCAAATCTGGTATCCAAATTGCAGCTGTCCCACAATTATCCACGAACCATCCTGGGTGGTCTCTGTCTTGATAAGGTTCACTAAGAAGAAATACATCTACTCCTATCTCAAAGGTCATCTGCGTCAAAAGGTCGTTGGCAGTTCTACTCCTGTGCATATTTGCCTGAATAACCTTCATCATTTACTACTAGTTTTAGCCTTTTCGAGAGCTTCACGAAACGCTGTACAGGCTCTTGAGCCAAGTACATGACTTCGATTAGCTTCATCGACGTTAATGTCTGTGCAAATTATGCATCTCGGATTTGCTTTGCAACTTACCGCCCTATGCCCGGCTTCTCCGTACTTAAAACAAAGTTTGCTTCTATCTGCACCTTTGCAGTTTTGTGCATGGTGCCCATACGAAAGACATCGAAAGCAGCGAGATACCACGATCCTTTTTTGGATTCTACAATCCAACCATCCTATTTTATTTTACCCATTTCTAAAAGTTTCTGGGCCTCCTTATCTTGTATCTCAATGATAGCAAGTTTTTGCCCTCTGATGTTCGGATTATTAATTGAGACTTTCAGCTCTCCTTCGAAATTCTAAAGATCCTGTCTTACAGCTTCCTCTACATCTAAAGCAGTAGTGATACTGTCCATGTCCCAAATTTCCAAGGTAGTGCGGGGAGTTGAAAGTCTTCACATCGCCATCCGTTCCAAGGATATCTCTTAGTGATTTATTAAAATTGTCCCTGTTCTTGTTTTGTGTGTCTTTATTAAAAGCGAGAAGAATCGCCCAAGTCTGAGTTTTACGAATAGATTGAATGCTCACACCGCTGTCTTCCGGTTTCATTTTACTCCGAATTCCCTTCAAAACATCTGCAAAAGTCTTGCCATTTGTTTGATAAGGACAGCATCAGAACGATCCCTTGGTTTTAAATAGGTCCGTTTATCTTGTCTTTTCCCACTATCAGTGGCCTCCATTCTGCCAGAATCTACCTCATCTGTTAAAGGTTGGATATCTTTATCCTCCTTCATTTCCTTCTTCTTGAAGAAAACTGAAAGAAACTGAAAGAACTGAAAACTGAAAGAAAACTGGAGGTGTGAATTTTTGTTTGTATGTCAAAAATTGACTAAAATGCTCCTCAATACACATATTGATAGTTTATTTTACAAAATAAAAACTAACATCCAAAAAACAGGACCCACACAATTGTGCGTATCAAAATTCAAAACCTCGTATCGTATACGATGATGTACCTTCAAAATTTACGTTCACGAACCAATGTACACACTTCATTGAATATATTCCGTTATTCAGTAAAGCTTCTAGATTAATATAAACGCAATAAATAAATACTTACTTTTGGCACTATTGCTTCCTGCCATCTCACCGATGAGCTGTGCTTTTTAAACTCTTCTTCCTTTGCCCTGGCGGTCAAGCGCATACTAAAAGCAATTGAAATACACGCCACGTGTCCCGCACAATCACTGCAGTCCGGTCTAGCGCCAAAAAAACATCAAATACGGTCAGGGATAACTAAAATACGAACCCGCACAATTGTGCGTACACGGTCTGAAAGGGTTATAGGAAATCTCTACCCAATTCTCCTTATCTTTCTCCTCCCCTTTCGTCACTGATGGTGTCGTAGGCAATTCATTTATGGTTGATTGTTCTTGTTTTAGATTTTCCTTAGCTCTCCAGGATGTCCTGCATGCTGCTCCAGCATCGAGAGCTTCCTCCAATTTTCGTAATCCATTCTGGATTTCCAACTTAAGGTTCTTAAGCGGAATAGCTAGAATGCTTTTCACCAATGCCCTAGCGATCTCAAGATTTCCTCCTCCTTTACGCTGTTCGTCCATTATAATTTCCTCACTCACCGGGTGAGTTGGCCGTGCGCGTAGAGGCGCGTGGCTGTGAGCTTGCATCCGGGAGATAGTACGTTCGAATCCCACTATCGGCAGCCCTGAAGAAGGTTTTCCGTGGTTTCCCATTTTCACACCAGGCAAATGCTGGGGCTGTACCTTAAGGCCACGGCCGCTTCCTTCCAACTCCTAGGCCTTTCCCATCCCATCGTCGCCATAAGACCTATCTGTGTCGGTGCGACGTAAAGCCCCTAGCAAAAAAAAAAAAAAAAAAACTGACACATTCAAGTACGTTTGCACTCCTATTCTGACACGAAAGAGAGAACTCTACCAAATCTCTCTGAACTTCTGCCTCCGTCATGATGTAACAAAGGAATCTAACTGGCCGTGACTGAGCTGCGGCGGCGAAGGATCCTGTCTTTGATGTCGTATATTCTTTGAAAGCAAGTTATAACCTATAATCCTGGATGATCAAACACTTATCTACAATTAATTTGTCTACAAGTCGACAAAATGATTTGATGAAGTTGTAAAACAATACTACAGGTACTAGAAGAATATTCTAGCTCAACTTCTGGTGATGCATATCATTAATTACTTACGAATACATCATAAGAAGCACACACAGATATTCACCCATCTTTCCATCACGCAACAATTAATAATAATAATAGCTAGTAATGATATTGTAGTAGTACTATCAATGAAGACCAGAAATGCACAGTTCACTTGTATCCTGCTGTACCTCTTAACACTCGTTTTAAATGACACTGTAGTTTGTATTCCTCTGACGTCATCCGGTAAACGATTCCATTCTTCTGCAGCAAACACCAAGAATGAGCTGTTATATGCGGCAGTTCGATGGTGAGGGATGACGAGCAGGTTGGATGTTTGAGCCCTAGTAAGTCTGTCATGATTCATGAACATTTGAGAAGTAATGGAAACGCAAAGAAAGGTAAGATGGGGAAGATGTAGTAAGAACTCAATGGAGGAGAGACAAAGTATGATGGTTACAATGAACATGGAGTTGTGACCACTCTAGTTTTAGGAAAGATGGTGATGTGTGGTCATATTTTCTTAAATTGCATATAAAGTGTGTCTCACACATGCATTTTGAGTGCGCTGTAGCCTTAGGGAAAATTACGCCCTCACATCACTGAAAACAACATGACAATAGTCAAAATGTGGCATTAGGTTCGTATCCCACTATCGGCAGCCCTGAAAATGGTTTTCCGTGGTTTCCCATTTTCACACCAGGCAAATGCTGGGGCTGTACCTTAATTAAGGCCACGGCCGCTTCCTTCCAACTCCTAGGCCTTTCCTATCCCATCGTCGCCATAAGACCTATCTGTGTCGGTGCGACGTAAAGCCCATAGCAAAAAAAAAAAAAAAAAAAATGTGGCATTACAAGAGCTTCAAATAATTTCTTTTTAACCTTTATTGGAAATATATGTTTATATTTATATAAAGGATGTAAAGCTGAGTAAACTGTTTGACAGACATGTAAGACAGATGCAAACCCCAGTCATGCGTTCGTCCTTGATAACACCGATATTCTACACTTGTGACACAAAAGGAATTGGAACATCCTGAAGGATGTTTAGTTATACTTGTCATTTGAGTTTGATGACCAAGAAGGATTACTTGCGACGATTCACAGATCTGGTACTACTAGATTACAGTAAAGCTTTCCACAGTGTAGACATTGACATTTTACTTGTAAAACTTAAGGCTCTACATTTTTCTCAGAGTACGATTGCCTGGATGCATTCTTATCTTCATGGACGTCAACGTGTGAAAAGTAATAATGGAATAGTTTCTTCGTGGTGCCACGTGAACAGAGGATTCCCCTTGTCCTCAGTCACTTTGAGTAAGGCTGTAGTTGTAATGTTTCCTTGTTGGAAACTGGACTGGAGAGGATTAAGGAGATTGTGCGTTCGAAGGTACTTCAGACATTTGTGTATGGACCACATATTCTAAGATTTTAGATAAAGCTGATAAAATACAGATTGGACAATTGTCTCCCTCGTTCGGAGGCGTTTATAACTTTTCGGAAGAGGTTGCACAATGGCGTTCTTCCAGACGGATATGTTGAGTATAGAAGAGAGAAATTGATTATATGAGATAAGGTTGGTAATATACAATCAAGAATTAGTTTCACCATGTCAGTCCCAATGTCATTCTCTCTGTCAGGGGTACGGTGAGTATCTTAATAGTTCATCTCTGTTTGTCATCAGGTCGTACTGCGGAGGATTTAGCAGTAAAGTACTCGTTAAGAGTCAAGAGAGGTAATGTAATTTCTTCTCTGTTCTTGTTCTTCATAAGTCCAAGGTTATTAATAGATTTGCACAATGACGTTGCTGTTCTACCATCAGGCATTAAACTGTAAGCGTGTCTTAGTTTAGCATTTCGTATTTGTTGTGTTGTCTTATTTTGTAACTTCCTATATGCGTCAACATTTTGTACGGTAGGATCATTTCTGTACTGTCCGTGGGCGCAGTCTCTTTGTTTCATTAGTTATCAAGCTCAATAGCTGCAGTCGCTTAAGTGTGGCCAGTATCCAGTAATCGGGAGATGGGTTCAAGCCCCACTGCCGGCAGCCCTGAAGATGGTTTTCTGTGGTTTCCCATTTTCACACCAGGCAAATGCTGGGGCTGCTTCCTTCCCGTTCCTATACCTTTCCTATCCCACCGTCACCATAAGACCTATCTCTGTCAGTGCAATGTAAAACAAATAGAAAAAAGAGTTTCATTAGTTACCTAATTTAGTCATTACCCACGGGGAGGGTTTTTTCGATGTTCTAGCTCGCCACTTTGGGGTATGCTTGTCAAATAGTTCCGTTACTTTGCTATTAAAGAAGTCAACTATGTCGTCTAGATTATTATAGTTGAAATTAAAAACTTAATCTTCGGTTCGTATTGAAAGGAGATTAACATACAATAGAGGAAAGCATAATTGATCCACCTTATTTCAATACAAAGTATGTTGCCATTGATGCTTTCATGGCCCATATTTATAGGCTTTTGGGCTTATGGCGTGTTAAGAAAATAAGGTGAAATTCTTTGTTTGGCAGAGAATTGTGCTCTGCATCCTCGGAAGAAATCTCGACTGTCCACGAGAAAGGCTTCTTAAACAATGACTCTTTGAATTTAGATATTATAATAGAAGTGGAAATGGTACGTTCATTCACCACCAGATGGCTTCCAGGACGTGGCACAATGCTAGCATTCGAAGCGGAAGCTGACCGAACCATCAAAATCAGTCTAAGCGGTTCACATAACGTGTGTACGTAACATATGACACTGACAGGTGTATGACATAGACACAAGCCTGGAATGAAACATCTGGCGATGACAAATGTACGAATTTGGAAAACACTGAGATGAAATAACAATAGTGAAGGGGCAGGGAAGGGAACTACCTACATAAATTCTTAATGACTGGCAACCAGGTATTACTTTAATTGATAGCCAGCGTCCCTGTTGAAATTGTTAGGATTTCTATGTATTTCCACAGCTTCCCATATAGAGTAATCCTGGACCTGTAGTGTCTAGTGTGGGTAAGAGTTCGAGCATCTTGGAACATGACATGACCCCACGAGAGAGCGTGCTCAGCTATTGTCGATTTGTCTGGTTGGTTGAAACGAATATTACGTTAATGTTCTTTCAAAATATTACGTTAATGTTCTTTCACATTATAATGTCCAATAACGGACCATTTATATTGGTATTATAAATTAACTCATTCGGAACAAATATTTCAGATTCCTTATGGGAATCAACACTTTTATCAATGTTCTTTGATACAGGTATCAATGGACTGGCATGTTTGCCCGATGTATATCTTACCGCAAGTACAGGGAATTATCGTCGCCATAAGACCTATCTGTGTCGGTGCGACGTAAAGCAAGTAGCAAAAAAAAAAAAAAAAAAAAAAAAAGTACAGGGAATTACGTATACCTCAGGATGTAAAAGTGGGGGACAATTTGTCCTTGGTTTTACTCAGACTGTGAGCAATTTTAGTGGCGGTGCCAAACACTGTTTTTATATTGTGTTTGTGGAGGACCTTGGCAATTCGATTTGTGGTGTTGTGAATGTAAGGCAAGTAGGCAGTTTGTGAGCTTTGCTTGGTCGTTTTTCTGGGATACAGGGCTCTGTGAATCTGCAAATCCCTGTAAGCATTACCCTTGAACGCGATTTTGAGGGTGTCCATCTCCCATCTCCACTTAGATATATGATGGCTCACAAATTTGTCTCGCCCTCTTGACAAGTGCCGTGAGAGTGCCTGGTTTTTGTGCTGGATGGTGGTGAGAATCTGCATGAAGATAGTGATTTGTGTGGGTAGGCTTACAATACACGGTATATTCTAAGGAACCGTCTTGTTTCTTTCTTACTAGAACATCCAAGAAAGGAAGGCATCCATCCAACTGCATCTCCATAGTGAATTTTATTGAAGGATGTTGCTGATTTAGGTGGTTTAGAAATAGATGAAGTTCTCAGGACCTTATGTCCAGACCACAAATGCATCATCAACATACCTCCGCCATATCATAGGTTTGATGGGCGCTGAAGCAGTAGCCTCCTCCTCAAAATGCTCCATAAAAAATAAAGGTGCTTTTATTTCATCCAGTTAATGTTATTTATTTTTAAGGGTCCATAATATGTATTATAATACTTGTATATCTTTGTTCATATGACCTGTTTTGGCTGATGATGGTGTCCAAAGACATTGAAACTGGTTCTAAATAAAAATGTTGTGATTGTATTAACAATATACTTTGTATTGAAAAAAGGTGGATCAGTTATGCTTTCCTCTATTGTATGTTAGATTATTATAGTTCATTGCATCATGCCAGGGTAATTTGCTTGCATCCTCCAAGAGTCTATCTTCATTTATATTTTTCAGTGGTCAATAGGTGATAAATTTCTAGGAGGTTGTACGAGATGTATATTGCATCATGTGCAGATATACCAGGTACAGAGGTTTGATCAACATTAAGAATTCTGTCTGAGTTGCTGGTAACTATAAGATGTAATAGTGTGTGCGAATGGGATGTATGGTGATTCGGAGAAAGAGGAAGATGTTCATATTATAGGCTTGAAACAATGTTTTGAGTTGTGTGGATTTGGAAGAAGTTGCATCAATTAAGTCCATATTAGTCTTCCATAATTATTGTGTGAGGGTAGTCTGGCAGTAGTTTAGTTAAGTCAGTTTCAAAATCTTCTAAGTGGCCTGTATTTGGATGTTTGTAAACTACTCCTACGAGGGCTTTAATCCTGTTCGTTATTTCTACAAACATGTATTCTGGTTTCCTATCATGTCTGCCTGGAGAATGTCCTAATAGCTTGGTTTGAGGCTTGTTAGGAAATAGCTACATACCCCTCCACCTCGTTTGTGAGTGTGGTCATTTCTCAGAAGCGAGTAGCCTTCAAGATGATACAAAGAGGACTCTCCCTTACGTGTTAACCGTGACTCGGACACTAGTAGGACATGGAAAACAACTGGGGTGATTATTTCTACAACCTCGTCCATTCGGTTGGCTTTGGCTGCTAATAGGCTTTGCCTGTTTATATGACAGACGTGTAGGGCTCTGGGATGTTGTGAGATAAAATTCTTAAGAATACTAGCGGTACTTTGGTCAAGGTTGGTGCTAGAGGGTGACTGGAGTGGGGACAGTGGAAGGACGGGAGAGGGTAGCTGATCCGAGGCGACATTAGGTAGCTGTTGAAATCGACGAGTGACGTCAAGGGAATTTTTTTTTCATTCGTAACTGTTGCCAACTTGGAAGAACAAGAGTTAACAAAATGTACAAATAAACATGAAGGGATAGGAGGAATTTAACGTTAATTGAAGTAGTAGGGTGCAGGAATAGAAACAGCTGTGCCTATAGTGACCTATTATTTTAAAGTGTGACTAAATTAAGGGCGTCTAAATTAATAAAATAAAAATAAAAAGTATTTAAAAATGAAAGTTGTTAAATGAATAATTAATCGTACACAAATAGGAAAGCAAATGCAGTTACTTAGATATGTAGCTAAATAGTTGCCAAAAGAAATTTTAACTAACAAGGGAATGGATTTTGGTGTAGAATTCTAATCTGGTTGAAATTTAGTACACAACATTCCTACAAAGTTGTACAATGACGTAGTGAAAACCGCTGGGGCCACTTTCAATTTTGAACGCCAATATTTAACGCTGAAAACTTGCCGGACAACGGCATTAGCAAGGAGGTTGGGAGAGTATAAGCTGACCTTTAATACTAGCAGCACACAATGGCTCGTGGCAACTGTGCCACGGCCAGCCCTGCCGCGTTGCATTTCCCACCTTCCACCTTCACCTCGTCCCTTCTGTCTTATCAGTTCGGTAGGGCTATGCAAAACAAATGTGACATTTTTGGATGAACAGATCACTAAGATCACTAATCGTTCCGTCATCAAGCCCGTGTAAGTGTGACAATTTTATTTTGTCTTTTTTTAAATTTTACTGGCATAGAGAACAGTTAATTTTAATTTTAAAATCTTTAATTTTCAGTCAAATTATTTACAAGTGTCAGAAATTGATGACGATGTTCAATTGGAACACCTTCCAAATTTTAATCCTTAGAATGTGGTAGTTTGACTACAAAGCTGCTTTGCTGAAAGTCATCGTTGTGAAAGCCAAATAACACCTGGTGAATGAGAATTGGGTTTTGAACTGTACCGTAAGTAAAAACTTTGTTTGCATTACTTCATGACAAAAGTAGACGTGCCCTAAGATTGAATTATGATCCTTGCAGAGCTACCAACCATTACAGATTATCCGTAATTATTACGAATTTCACCTCACGATTACAGCATTACGGTCAAATGGGAAAATATTACGAAAAAGCTACAATACCATGAACAAACCATTTTCTACGGGGAAAAAAGGAAAGGAGGAAAAATTAATCCTTTCGAGCATTACGGCTCAACCCTCCTCATTTCAAAGCTTGGGAGTCGGCAACGATACTTCGATCGCCACTGCCCTTTGCTACCCGTGAGCGTTGTGAAATTAATTGTCATTGAAGAAACTTCACTCTGCTCTTCTCTACTTATAAAACCTTAAGTAATGTTGTATTTGCAGTATTAAGTGTACTTTACAATACCACAGACAGAGTTTTCACTGTTGCTACGAAAAATCAGAGGGAATTCAAGCCTACATTAAGCACATTGCACTGGAATCGCTTATTGTTCAGAAGACGAAAATGCCATCAGAGAGGACTGGATGATTCAAGAAAATCCGCTCTGAAAAGCAGCTATTGGGTGCGGAACAAGCTAGGAAGAATGTTTTGTGACAGAACTGGTAATGTGCATATTTTATGGTGCAATATGAAATACTTTCTTGATGGATGCAGTATTTTTGTATCCATCACTTGGCATAGGCCAGAGCAAAGTGTAGCTTCCACCGAAGTCCCAGTCTCATCCATAGCTATGACAATATGGAAGCTGCTGGGTGCTGAGCACAACCAGTGTGTCTGAGTGTTACGAAAGGTGTTGCTCATAGGATCAATCGTGATGCAGTGGCACCTTCTGGTCCAGCGAGGAAAGCCATGGCAAACTACCTCACTCCTCATCTTGCCTAGTATGCCTCATTTTGGTGCTGCCATTGGCTTTTGGGGTTTTTCTATAACTACATAGCCTTTCATTGTGCTATTTGAGGATCCAACCAGCCTCTGGGCTGATGATCTAACAGACAGACATGAAATACTTTGAATAGATTTTTGTCAGAAGGGGGAAAGGTTGTGTCATCGAGAAGGTAGGAAGATACTTTGGATTTGACTCGAAAATTTTCTGAGGGGCGGCGGGGTATATTACTGAAAACCCACTTCAAAGGTTGGCACCTCTGTCCTTGTTTACAGGCCTTATTGCAGAAAAAGTTGATGCACAGATCGCCATTGAACATGAGGAGATGTTAGTCTTGCCTGTCAATAACAGTGTTATTAAAAATGATGAATTTGCAATATCTGACACTGACATTGAAAAAGATGGTACCACAACACCTGCAATAAGTATCACATACAAAAAGAAAGCGGTTGATTTTTGGCTGAATGAAGGAGGGAAAGAAAGGTTGTTTAAAGTCGTTCAGCACCAATTTAAAAAGCTACAGCACCAATCAGACCTTTCTAGATGTAAGCTTTGAGTAGATTCTGGCGGCACAAAAGCAGAAGAACTGAAATTTATTACCAAAGAAACAGTTGAAGAATTTAAAAAGGTGAGGCTGAACAACAACAAAAACAAAAACATCCATGACGTACAAATTAGAAAATAGTCCCTGAAGAATGCTTGGCGTGTTCATGACGATACGTTCCGCGCCTCAACTTTCTGGGTATGAAAGTTTAAAAGTAACTTCAATATTGGTTGCCGGAAAGTTACGAAATTTGTAACCAGAGTTAGACAGCTGATCAGCTTGACCTTGCATCAAACGCAACAATTTTTGTACGAGAGGTATCCAAATTAATACACACTCTCGAAAGTGCGTTTTTAACACAGACCAAAGTGGTTTTAACAAAGAGTTCCATGCTGGACATATTCTACATTTAGAGGGAGAGAAAAACATTTTCGCAGAAGCGCTATCGTTGAACTCATTAACACACAGCTATACAGCCTGTAATTTCTGCCGATGATGAACTGTTACCTAAACTGTTAGTTATGTTAAAGGAAAAGAATGGTGAATTTGGCCCTACTGTTAAAAAAAAAAAGTTTGTTTACTGCAGAAAATTTGTTTTGCCTTCACCGTCCAGGAAGTTTACTAAAAGGTTACTTCAAAAGTTGTTACAAGATGTTTATTTTCAAAATGTACCAGACGACAGTGGTTTACTCTTCGATTCATGGACAGCACAAAGTGAAGCAAATATGTTAGCGTCAGATCCCGCCAACAGAACGGAACTATTTTTGTTCAAACTATTCCCCAGGTAACTACTGGAATGTTTCAACCTTTAGATGTGCTTGGTTTCCGAATATGGAAACAATTTGTTCGTTATTTTTATTACCTGATTATATTATGCAATCTTGATATTAACGTTCATTTGCGCAACAGTAGGCCTATATTAAAAACCCAATCATTGACCCACAACCAACTATCTTCTCCACAGTTTCGTAACATATGGATATATAGTTGGTACAAGTCTGGTTATGTTGAAACACAACCTGCTTGCTTTGTGAACTCCGTTCAGTTTTGTTTCAAGGATGGTGCCATGCGAAATACTTACGATGTGTGTACAAAAGAAAGTGTCGCAAGGTGCGCTTGGTGCAAGCAGTTTCTTTGCATTGATCACTTTTTTGTAAACATTCACTATTGCAAGGATTACAGAGAGTAAAAGAGAAAAACAAAGAAAGGTCAGTTGATTCATTTACAAGGCCAAGCGCAAAACATCAAATTACGTTGCATGTTATATTCTAATCGAAAGGGTAGAAGACTCAGAGGAAGTTTTAAGGTGGGAAATGCAACGCACACGGCAGGTTGCTGCTTGGTCGCCACGAGCCATCACCTGCTGCTAGGATTCAAGGTCAGCTTTACCTCTCCCCACCTCCTTGCTAAGGCCGTCACCTGGCTGGTTGGTTGGTGTTCAAAATTGAAAGTGGCTCTGCAGTTTTCACTACGTAATTGTACAATTTTGTAGGAATATTGTGTACTAAATTTCAACCAGATTAGAATTTTACACCATAATCCATTCCCTTGTAAGCTAAACAAAAATAAATGATAAAGAACTAAATTATTCTAAGATAAAATTTAACGATCTTGAGAGAAATAAATATGGACTGATCTAGGAATATAAACACTCAGTTGGCTGCACTCAGTTCAGTGAATTGTTACATTTAGCTGCTGTCACTGTCCTTAGGAATGTCACTCAGCTGGTTAATTCTAATTTTACTGCTATCTGGTTTTTTAATATTATCTCCACTCTAGGTCCAACAATTTCTCCAATTAAAGTGGAGAATAGCAGCCTTAAGAATTGACAATCTGGTGGAGTATAGATGTTGATTCCCATGGGGAACCTAAAATATTTGTCCCGAATGAGTTAATTGATAATATCAATATAAATGATGAGCCCAACTTAGCACACTGGGGTGAAACGCTGGCAATCAGGAACGAGTTAGCTGGAAAATTTATAATGTCCAATAACACACCCTTTATATTGGTATTATAAATTTACTTGTTCGAGACAAATATTTCAGATTCCCTACAGGAATTAACATCTATATCATCTGATAGCCAGGCAGGCATCAATTTTTGGTAATGAGACAAAGTCTCTCATAGTGCATTAGCACTGCTGGTGGCTCCAAGTGGCCCACGCAGTGGCCTCCTCAGTATGCACTAGCCAATGTGTCTTGGTGGGTGTGCTATTTAGCAACTGATGATCCCAACTTAGCACACTGGGGCAAAACGCTGACAACCAGAAATGAGTTAGCTGGAAAATTTATAATGTCCAATAACGGACCATTTATATTGGTATTATAATCCGGTGGAGGTAAGATCCTTGCGAATACTTATTGGTGTACCCTTCATATTTGCGAAACACTTGCTGACTTGTTCGATAATATGTGAAATTGACAATGATTGGCCGAGGTTTCCCTGGAGATTTAGGTCCGACTCGGTGACTCCTATCAATGTCTTGCAAGTTCACATTCACACCTATCTCCTTAAAAACATTTACCGCAAGTTCATCCATATTTTCACTTACATATACCTGTACCCCAAAAATTCTAACATTAGCTCTTCTACTGTATTGTTCCAGTGAGTCACATCTTGTGGCAAAGTCTTCCCTCATCTTGCAGATTTCTATATCCCTGCTCTTGAGTTTTGCATTCAATTCTGCCAAAATTTCATAATTGAACTGGAGAGATTTTTCTAGTTCCTTTATGACAAGTTCTGTCACACACTCCAATATGGCGGCTACTATCTTTTCAAGGAACTTGCCAGAGCTGACGGTTTCGTTTAGTATCCTGGTGACTGCCTTTTCAACAAGGATGGCACTGCTGCGGTTAGCACTACTGCTTGGGTCACTGGTGTTCCATTTGCTGCGGCCCATATTGCCTGATAAATCACTACTTAATATTGGTGAACTGATTATTACAATGACTGATACTCGCTGGTTTGACTCAACACTGTATCACACACTCTTGCACCACTTATTATATAGCTCCCTTCTGAATAACACCTTCTAATTAACTTAAACTGAGGAGCCAGTCTTATGCACGTCCGTCACCCATAGGAGTACTGAAACTTTCTGAGAAGGTATGTATATAATTCAAATAAGAGGATCCCGTTTTCCCAGATTTTTCTTATCACAACATGTTTCCCATCAATGTGGCCATTGCAATGTGGGATATGCCATCTTCGTTTGAAACCAGCTGCGTTTGATTCCCTCTGTTCGAGCCAACAAAATTAATGGTTGCGTTACTTTCCATACAGATTGAGGTATTTTCAGAATGATGTTGACGGTTCATTCCCCCCCTTCTGTAGCTGTATGCAGTAGTTCTGTATTTCCTGTCGTCATATACCTAAAACATAAAAGAATAAATTTAAATAGTAGGGAATTATTGTTTTGCAGCTGTATTTGTTCATGTATTTACTTAAAAATAAATTTTGTTACATATCAAAATGCTCTTTTGACACCATTGTTGCAGGTGGGAGGAGATGTGGGAGAAATTGAGACATTCACCGAGAGATGGTCTCCGAAGACAGCAGAAATGCTAGAAAAGTGGAGCACTGGCTAAATCTGTTAAACAGTGGAAATTTCAAAAACAGATGGAATTCTTATAACCATATATGGCCAGTAAACCACAAGAAGGGAACCGAAGCTAATACATTGACGATAATGAAACCTCATCGCAAAATTGTGACATTGATAGTCCAACTGGTGTAGTCGAAGGGCATGAGAAGTCACTGAAAGCAGCAGGGAATCAGAAGTGCTCGGGACGAAGCTCAATCACAAGCGCTTCCTGAAATTTCACCTCCGACTCAAGGTCCGACATCTGCTAAAAAACTATTGCTAGTGTACTGAAACGATACATGGAACAACATGAAGAACGAAGAAAATTGAGATCAGAAAGAAAAAGTATGTTGGTACAAATGACTGCTCTAAGTGGTCCTCTCTAGCACCTCTTCATGTTGCTAGACTGAGTGGCTCAGATGGTTGAGGTACTGGTCTTCTTACCCCAACTTGGCATGTTCAATCCTGGCTCAGTCCGGTGGTATTTGAAGGTGCTCAAATACGTCAGCCTCGTGTTGGTAGATTTACTGACATATAAAAGAACTCCTGCGGGACTCCAGCACCTCTGTGTCTAGAAAACTGTGCAAATAATATTATTACCTCTTCGTGTCTATGTACTGAAACCTTGAACTTACCGTTCCATCGTTGGTTGTCTGCCACAGCTGCTGCAATAGAGTAATATTCAACTCTTAGATCTAGGGGTCGTAGCGGGTTTATTTCTGTCACTACATTGACCAAACGATGGGGTTCAGAAGTGAGCCTAACTACTTTAAATGAGGAGCAAAAATGTGCTTACTAAAATTTTATTCAGTAATGTCAATGAAAATTATATTTATAAAAATCATCGATAAAATCATTTTATTATTTATCATGTTTTGACGCAGACACAATACCTTGCGTGAATGTTGTTTTCTTAATACAGTTGAAGATGGTTTCAAAGAATGGAAAAATCATGAAATTCGTGGATAGCAAAAACTGGAAAAACAAAATTAAAACCTGATAATTGGGCACTATTAATCCAAACGATAACAGAATTAATCCACATGATCTGTGGAAAATCCAATCAAGTAGAATTCCAGATTTACATTTAATTAAGGTTTTCTACCAGTCTGATACCCTATCGGATATTGGAACATCTGCCGAATGGACCCTTAATTGAACCAAATTGACTATCAGTTGCTTTGGATAGGTTGTGAAATATTACTAGAAAGCATGGTGTTCACTACAAGTAAACAGCAATGGTCACAATTAAAAATAAAATACCACCATGTATTGTCATCTCATGACACCCTTAAGTTATAGGATAATCCTGATGCTGAAACATGCATCACCCAAACAGCTGTTCAGAAGGAACCAACAGCAACGTTCTGAAGGAACAAAACTGTGAAATGCATGAAAACATTTATTCATTATGCATTTAGAAGAAATGCCAAACACTGAAGTTAAAGAAAAGTGATAAGTCACTCGAAAATATTCTTATAGAACCAACCAGTTATGTTAAGTTTAATAAATTACAATTCCACACTTTAAACAAAATGAAAGGAAATCTTTCCATTTTCAATAACTACGACTACCATTACAAATCTGTCTACCTACGCTTGTCGCATCAAACCAAACTACAAGTAATTGGTAGACCAATATCTCACCTAATATAAAGTGAAAGAACGAAAAATGAAATAAAAATGCATTAACAGCTGACGAATCGTAACCGCATTCATAACATAAATCCAACATAAATCAACTAAGTGTCAACACATGGCACTATCAATAGATATCGGACATCCGAACAATAAATTTAAAAGTCAAGAAAGAAATTAAAAAACCCTTTCAAGTTCATCGAACCTGAACCTGTGTGGCTAAACAGTAATAATCAATCTCCATTGCCTAGGTTTTCATGTCGGACAACCATCACATTCATGCCATTTACTAATGCAACTCTATCATGGGAACACCTTCTGGCTAATAAGAGTTATGCCGAAACATGGCCTTAATAATATCTGCTAACATCCTTCACATCCGTATTCATTACTGCAAACACTACCATAGTTCAAATCCATTCGCAATATGACTAACTTATGAGTTGAATTTAAATAGGCAACGCCCTAATCCTGTTGTTGAGCCTATGTAGTGTCTACGTATTCTTAAATTAATATAATATGCGCAGCATCCTAAATCTATCGTTGAGCAGATTTTGGGATGTCTATTCATCCATATATTCATATAATACGCGCAACATCCTAAACCTTTTGTTGAGCCGATGCTGGGATATTTACACATCATCTATAATGTCAGGCGAAATCGCAACTTCAAACACAATCATGGATATTTTAAATCTAAACCTTGTAGAAACTTTAACACACCTAATTGAAGCTTGCCACTGAATGAACTCAAATCTGGAAATATAACTATGTCCATTACTTCCAATAAAAACGTGAAATTGAAATTTAACAACATGTCTGGCTACTTTAATTCATGACTCAATACAATTTCACCACACACAGTGAAGTTCAGTAAATGAAAATAGATTCATCACTCATCTAACTTTACGTAATATCGCCGAAACAGTAATCAGCACCATCACAAAATCCACAGTATAATTCTAGTGTGAGGCTCCAAATGGCGTTTCATCTCCACGTTCCAAACATGTGTATCCATGAACTCTCCAGTGAAGCAACTTTCCATCGATCTACACAAGCCAGACTATTATCCTAATAACATTCAATATTCTATCCCACAATGTTTCCAATTAAATAATAATTTTGTCTTGTAAAATATACCGAATGGAATTTAGTTACAATAATCAAATATCACCTCGACTGTGTGCCACAATGCACTTTGTTCGTAAGTCAACTGTCATAAAATGCTCTACGCTTGTTCTACATAGACTCGTCACTTGGACTTAATTGCCAAGACCTACAATCTTCTACAAAAATTGGTTATCGTGGGAAATCCTCGACTTGAAATTACAATAGGCGTTACAACGCGCTCACTTAGATTCTGACCACTATTAAATTAGCCAACTCTTCTGGATTGCTTACAGTACATCGTCATCTTAAACAGCCTGTCTCAGAAATATCACATTTTAACGTACAGCCTGTCACAAAAATACTTCTCCATCGACAAATAGAGCCTACCATCCTCGGCTACTCGTTCATTATACATCACTCATAAAATACAGGCTAACTCTGCCTTCAACATCTTCCTAACAATTCTCACAATATTTCACTTTCCATCACAATCCATTTCTTCCTGTTTGAAACTTATCAAATATATGAGGCGTCTAGTATCAAAACCGGCCAAGTCACTCAAGGCATATTTTTCAATACGGACGAAAAACCTGTAGAGACAAAGCAATGATGGTCAGAAAATTTTTTTTTTTTTTACAGTTATATCCTTAATGGCTTAATAGCCCGCCTGGTGGCCATGATCGTTAAGGCGCTGAAGTCTAAAACGGTCTAACACCGAGGTTAGCCGGTTCGAGTCCCGTTGGTCGAAAAAATTTTCACCATCAGAATGTTGGCCGGCAGGGTAGGGGAGGTGGTGGTATACAATTTCTAATCACTAGATTGCGTGCCAAAAGCCTGGATTAAATTCCAAACCTCTCCGCAGTGCTCATATGGAGTGAGGGCATATGACGCTGTTGATGGTGATTCGTCCGTCGGATGGGGACGTTAAGCCTTGAGCAGACCCCTTGGTGCTATTCGACAGGAGTAGGCTATGTGCCGGCACCGGGTTTCACCCTCTCCCTACTATCATATATCACGTCATTCATTTCATCTCTCATTAACTCCTCTGATGAGGTTGACGTCAGGAAGGGCATCCGGTCATAAAAAAAAAAACCGCCACGACAAATTCATCTCACCTCATACCCGACCCCGTAGGGAAACGGGACAAGGGCTGGACAAACAAACATCCTTAATGGCTTAATATTTAAGTTCCACTGTTTTGAGAAATCTAACTCATAATTAACCCATTTTTTTGTTAATTTAAATTTTGACTTGGCCGTTTTTGTTGCAATTTTGTACAATTTCACAAGGTATGAAAGTAAATCTTTCAGTTCAACACTTGGAACAATATCCACGTTACAGCATACAATAATGACAAAATACGAGCACACCGGAAATGGGATTGCTTTGGCGCCAATGACGGTAAGAAGCCCGCAAATACGTAAATCAGTGTTGCAAACGAACAAAAGCAAAATATTATGACTTCAAAGAATATAGATTACAAGGAACGATTTTGCCTACTGATATTATCACATTGTTGCTTAATGTAACAACACAAGATTCCAGATAATGATGCTGCATCATAAAGATTGTCGCTCATTCCTTGACTTGGCCGGTTTTGAATTCACTGGCTGCATGACTTGGCCGATTCTGTTGCACGACCGAGATTTCAGTGCTCTATAACATGAAGACATGGACGATTTTAAAGCATATTCTTGTTTCACCTGATAGTGTTATACTTTTACTTCAAATTTATAACCTTAACTCATTTTCGTAAATTTTGTGACTTGGCCGGTTTTGATACTAGACGCCTCATATGTAATCCCATGATAAACAACTCTATAAAAATCTCCCAATTTATTTCATTACATCTTTCTGACCTCAAGAACAAAAATAACATACTGTGATTTTCTGTATCACAAATACAGGGTGTCACAAAATTTAAGTTTCCTAATAATAACTGATAACTTATCAGACTTCACTGGATTTCGGTAAAATCGCAAATCTCACTCGACATTACGGTTGAATACATGCTTTAACATAGAAAAATACATCCTGATGTAAATATTATTTTTCTTATTATTATTTCAATTATTTATTCATTTGAATTCATTTGAAATTTGACTTTATCATACTCATTGCGACTAGTTTTTCATTATCATATTTGTTTCTTTTATCAGCCTGAACAATATTTCATTGATACTGTATAGGCTTTTGGGCTTATGACTTGTCAAGAAAATAAGGTGAAATATCTTCACGTTTCAAAGAGAACTGTGCTCTGCATCATCAGAAGAAAATCTCAACTGTCCACGAGAAAGACTTCTTAAACAATGACGTTTTTGAAATGTAGAACATTATAATAGAAGTGGAAATGGTAAGTTCAAAGGATTCCTTCAGAGGAGGCTAAACATCTGTCCCCGGGGGATGCAGTGCCACCTAGATTATATGGACTGCCTAAGATTCATAAAAGAGATGTTCCCCTCAGACCTATTGTTAGTGCGGTAGGTTCTCCTACGTAAGCTTTAAGCAAAAGTCTTCAGCCACACATAGGACGTACTGAATCATACTTCAGGGACTCATGGTATTTTGTTAACAAGCTGTCAACCATAACCCTTCAACCTAATGCACTTTTGGCGAGTTTCGATGTGGAGTCGTTCACTAAAGTGCTGATTGACTCGGTCATGTCTCTCAATGAACACCTGTTCCCTGAGGACATTACTAAGCTATTTTACCACTGCATGATGTCCAGCTATTTCGTGTGGGGTGAGAATTTTTACGAACAGACAGGAGGAGTGGCTATGGGAAGTCCACTTTCACCCGTAGTGCCTATTTTCTTTATGGAGCATTTTGAGGAGGAGGCTGTTGCTTCAGTGCCCGTCAAATCATACCTGTGATATGGTGGAGGTATGTTGATGATGCATTTGTGGTCTGGATAGAAGGTCCTGAGAAACTTCATGTATTTCAAAACAATCTAAATCAGCAACATCCTTCAATTAAATTCACTGTGGAGATGGAGTCGGACAGATGCCTTCCTTTCTTGGATGTTCTAGTAAAGAAAGAAACCGGGCGGCTCCTTAGAACATACCGTCTATCGTAAGACTACCCACACAAATCACTACCTTCATGCAGATTCTCACCACATCCAGCACAAAAACAAGCCATTCTCATGACACTCGCCAAGAGGGCGAGACAAATTTGTGAGCCATCAAATATCCTGGTGGAGATGGACATACTCAATGTCACGTTCAAGGGTAATGGTTACAGTGATTTGCAGATTTATAGAGCCCTGCATCCCAGAGAAACGACCAAGCAAAGCTCACAGAAGGAAGAAGTGAAGGGAACTGCCTACTTGCCTTACATTCACAACACCACAGATCGAATTGCCAAGGTCCTCCGCAAACGCAATATAAAAAAACAGTGTTTGACACCTCCACTAAAATTGCTCACAGTATGAGTAAAACCAAGGCCAAATTGTCTCCACTTTTACATTCTGAGGTATACGAAATTCCCTGTACTTGCTGTAAGGCATACATCGGCCAAACATGCTGATCCATTGGTACCCGTATCAAGGAACATGAACGTAATATTCGTCTCAATTACCCAGACAAATCGGCAATTGCTGAGCATGCTCTATCGTAGGCAGGGACACTGGCTACCAATTAAGTAATACCTGGTTGCCAGCTGTAAAGGATTTACATAGGTAGTTCCCTTCCCTGTCCCTTCACTATTGTTATTTCGTCTCGGTGTTTTCCAATTCATGTGTTCCTCATTGCCAGATATTTCATTCCAGGCTTGTGTCAATGTCATACACCTGTCTGTGCCTTATGTTACATACACGTTATGTGATCTTCTTAGACTGATTCTAATGGTTCGGTCAGCTTCCGCTTCGAATGCTAGTTTCTTAACGAGATTTCAAATGCATTTGAGAGTTTTGCACCCTGAACATTATAATATACTTATTCTACACATGCCTCATAGTAATTTAAATATACAAGCATTTACAATCTAATCTACAATATATTAAAATTAGACAGGCCTGATAATGTCATCTTAGGGATCCTGGCCACATTTTGGCCATCCCGTACCAAAATTAGCCTCTCATCATGGCAGAGAACATTTTTCTTATATGTTAATTATAACTACACAGATTTTACACTTGAAATTATACAAAAACACAAATAACGCATTATTCTGGCTGCCCACTACGCGTACGTATTTACCGTCAGCTGCAAAAACCGAACTGTGTGCGAGAACTTCAGCTAACCCTCACTCTCTCTGTCACCAGGTGTTCACGAGATATCAGACTCAAGCTTATTTCTGGCTAATCTACAACTCCCCTCGCTGATTTCCAAGACACACAATAATTAGATTAAAGCTAGCTATACACTTTCAATTTTCATTTACAGAGAGAAGTACAAGAATTTTGTTATTAGTGCAGCCAAGTCCCTTCCACCTTTACCGGTCGGTAAAATATGTATCTCAATTCACTAACTCACAAATTCATTTGAGAAACATCCGACTCGTTGGGTGAATGGTCAGCGTACTGGCCTTCAGTTCAGAGGGTCCCGGGTTTGATTCCTGGCTGGGTTGGGGATTTTAACATTTATAGGTTAATTCCATTGGCCCGGGGGCTGGGTGTTCGTGCTGTCCCCAACATCCCTACAACTCACACACCACACATAACACTATCCTCCACCACAATAACACGCAGTTACCTACACATGGCAGATGCCGCCCACCCTCATCGGAGGGTCTGTCATATAAGGGCTGCGCTCGGCTAGTAATAGCTACACGAAAATTATTATATTTGAGAAACAATTCAAAACTTAACACAATGCAAACCGTATGCGCGACGACCAAACAAGTGAGTGTATTACTGTCCCCTGAAGTATGGATATTTATAGGCTGTCCAAATTACTCTACCCTGGTCATGGGGTGTTGTGGTACAATCGTCAACTTCTTAACCACTGGACCAATTTCTCTGAAATTCACTCCATAAATTCAACCAAAATTCCAAGTCACAATGGTTTTGTTTTCATATTTTTCCCGTGCTTTAAACAGGCATAGTTAATTAAAATTAATTAATTGTCTGACTCGTTGGCTGAACGGTCAGTGTACTGGCCTTCGGTTCAGAGGGTCCCGGGTTCAATTCCCGGCCGGATCGGGGATTTTAACCTTAATTGGTTAATTCCAATGGCACGGGTGCTGGGTGTATGTGTTGTCTTCTTCATTTCATCCTCATCACGACACGCAGGTCGCATACGGGAGTCAAATAGAAAGACCTGCACCTGGCAAGCCGAACCCTACCTGTGATATCCCGGCACTAAAAGCCATACGATGTTTCAGTTAATTAATTTTGTGTAGAGAATTTTGCACTAATTTGGTTGCTTGGCCTTGGCATGTGCGGACAGTTTAACAGTATGGATGTCAAAATTTTCCCAGCCTAATTAAATTCATTTCCACCCTGTGGATTGTATCTTCATTTAATATTTGTTACAAATTTTAATTATTTATTCTGTGATTGATGATATTACCAAAATCTCTCCTTGTGAAGGTTTAATATATATTGTTAATTATTTAATACTCAAAGTCAGCCGAAATGTCTCGACACCGTCTGAATAGATCGCTCGCTTGCCACAGTGAGTACAATCCCACTTCCGCCACGAAGGGTGAGATAGTCTTGCAGTAGAGAATATGGCTGCATCAGTAGTTATTTGTAGCTGCAATATTTATCAGGGTAGAATTATGGGTTCAGTACGAGGGGACCCAAAACATGCCACAGTCATCTCAGTTTGTTGTCAGAAACAGTAATTTTTCATTTGGTTACAGAAATGTAGGCCATATCGCTGAACATTCCTGCGGGAGCTCCACAGTAACACAGTTTAGTGGCCATCACTTCACGAGTTGTCCCCGTACAGTAACCAAACACCAGCTTATCAACTCAAGCCCATTCTTCACATTCCGACACTCCATTCCCAAACCCACTGGAGAATTATGAGTTTGAACAGAACACTTCAACTACAGCTTTAAATCAATGCGATTTACTCATACTTATTAGTGATTTTTCTGAAAACTGATTTCTGTTAGTAAAAATTTTGCTCTTTACATTTTATCTACAGAGGCTATTGCATGTTATTAGAGAATTTGCCATTTGAACACTATTCTGTTTATTCAATAAAGATATTTCTGTAAAAGCGACAGTTTTACTTTCTGACAATAGTGAAGGTACCTTAACCGCAGATCGTAATGAAGGTTACTTAAAGTAATAGCTGTAGGTAATATAGGTAAGTTTAATGGCTTACCGTAAAAGCACAACTAGTTTCCCCTCAGTTCCAATTGGTTCTGTAACGTTACATCACACTCTGTCAATTTCAATTTTGATGAGATTGTGCACTTCTTTGTCTGAACACATTTTAACCTAAAATAGTTCATAAATTCATTGTCAAATTCATTAGTTAAAGTGAATTCCCCATAGTTTAGTCCTTTTTTTTTTTCCATGTATGCATTTCTTCCTGCTTTTTGTTTCATCAGAGCGATGTGATGTAACGTACCGTTTCAAATACAAACCTGTTTCAGAATCTGATTCTGAATTCAAATTTAATAGTATAGCTGAAGTATTCACCATATCTGCCAGAGCTGAAGTTCCACAGTAAACTATGTATTGAAACTCCAATCTGATTTTTGACGATTGTTACCATGAATCACTCTGCCGTGAATAATTCGGCATGAGTCGGCCTGTTTTACCTCGCGGACCTGCGTCTCATTTTGCAGCTGGCCTTGCTGTCGGCAGGGAAACTACACAAGAATTCTCGTGGACTATCACCCATGTGTTGAAACAGCACACTGTTTCGCTGTTCTTCATTCCTTAAATACTTTCCATGAAATGATCCTACAATCTGTATAAAAAACAGTCTGTAGTGATGAGAATCAAGGGCTTTGAAAAAGAAGCAGCAATCCAGAAAGGGGTGAGGCAAGGGTGCAGTTTGTCCCCCCCCCCCCTTCCTTTTCAATGTTTATATAGAACAGGCAGTAAAGGGAATCAAAGAGGAATTTGGAGAGGGAACAGGCAGTAAAGGGAATCAAAGAGGAATTTGGAGAGGGAATCACAATCCAAGGAGGGGAAATCAAAACCTTGAGATTGGCCGATGATATTGTCATTTTATCTGAGACTGCATAAGGTCTGGAGAAGTTGCTGAATGGTATGGATGGAGTCTTGGGTGAGGAGTAGAAGACGAAAATAAATAAGTCCAAAACATAAGTGGTGGAGTGCAGTCGTACAAAGTCAGGTGATGCAGGAAATATTAGATTAGGAAATGAAGTCTTAAGGGAAGTAGATAAATATTGTTACTTAGGTAGTAAAATAACTAACGATGGCAGAAGTAAGGAGGACATAAAATGTAGGCTAGCATAAGCAAGGAAGGCCTTTCTTAAGAAAAGATATTTGCTCACTTCGAATATTGATATAGGAATTAGACAATTTTTTTAAAGGCTATTGTTTGGAGCGTGGCAATGTATGGAAGTGAAACATGGACAATAACTTTCTCAGAAAGAAAGAGAATAGAAGCTTTTGAAATGTGGTGTTACAGAAGAATGCTGAAGGTGAGATGGATAGATCAAATCACAAATGAAGAGATACTGAATTGAATTGTTGAGAGGAGATCGTTGTGGCTAAATTAAACAAGAAGAAGAGATAGAATGATAGGACACATCCTAAGACTCGTAGGATTTGTGCAGTTGTTTTTGGGGGAAGTGTAGGGGGTAAGAATGGTATGGGTAGACAAAGGTATGAATATGACAAGAAGATTAGAGCAGATAGAGGATGCAATAGTTACGTAGAAATGAAAAGGTTAACACAGTGTAGGGTGGCATGGACTGCTGCATCAAACCAGTCTATGGACTGATGACCGAAACAACAACAACAACAACAACAACAACAACAACATGATCCTGGCCGATGTACATTAAATTTAATTCTATGGTCTGTGTCAGTCTCCATTTTCATAACTGAATGTGCTACGATAATCTAGGTTGCTGTACCATTTAGGGTTGGCAGACTTTCAGTGTGCACATGCACAGAGAGACGGTACTGAATATATCCATGTTTCTAAAATGAATCAGTGGCTGCAGCATCAATAACAAATAATTTCAATATCAATATTTTGCTAAAGGCCCCATATGCCTAAATAGTTCTTTAGTGCTAAAATTTCTTGAATGATCCATTCTTTAGATATTGTGTATGCTTTGGATCCTTAATCAAACAATATCTTCAGCTTTATTTCTTTTTTTATTTTCTTTACTGTTATCTCAGTGTAGAACTCATGAATTTTTCTTCACTTTTCATCTACTTGCAACATGTCTTTACGTAACCCGCATGCTTATTTTATCTTCCAGGTATTAATTTTTCTACCTACTGAGCAAGTGGCTGTGCGTTTTGGGTCACGTAGCTATCAGCTTGCATTTGGGAGATACTGGGTACGAACCCCACTGTTGGCAGCCCTGAAGATGTTTTCCGTGGTTTCCCATTTTCACACCAGGCAGATGGGGCTGTACCTTAATTAAAGACACGGTCGCTTCCTTCCCACTTCTAGCTCTCTCCTGTCCTATCGTCATTAATAAGATATATGTGTGCCAGTGTGACATAAAGTAGATTTTAAAAAAAGAAAAATTTTTCTCCCCTAGGAATCGGTATTATTAAGGACCATAATTGATGTGAAAATATCACTATTTTGTCTTATTTTAAACATTTATTAATTTATGATTGATTGCTATACTTTCAGATTGTTGAAACAGAAATCATGTGCATTTGCTCGCCTTTACAATGAATTCCATGAAGGACTTTTCTCTGCCAAGCTGTTTCTCACTGCAGCACTTCACAAGCCAATCATGCAGCTTTTGATGGAGGATGAAATGTTTCTGGACATTGATCCTGATAAGGCTACTGTTAGGTGAGTTATAAAGTGCATTTATGTAAAATAATTTCTTCAACCTTGAGCTTGAGCTTGTCACATACCCTGTGGACTGGACATTTTTCTACTGAGCATTCTAGAGTGCACATGATTATTAAAAAGTACATAAATATTAATCTAGTCAAGATTTTATCTTTAAAGTTGTAAATATCTTGGTGGATATATCTTTATAAAACCATCTTCAGCATCAATTCCTAATACATCGTCAATGTTTACATTGTTGTCGTCATCAGAGTCATTTGAATAAATGAGCACACTATGTAAATTATGGCATGTAGGGGCTTGAATATAACTTCCACTATCAGTCTCGCATTCAATTTCCACTAATTAACAATCACTATATCCATTTGAACGATCATCGGCATACAATTCTTCTAAAATGTCGTCGTCAGCTAACACTGTATTACGCTCCATCTTATCATTGACTGAACCGGCAGAAAGAAAGTCTACGTTTCGAAACTGAATCAAAGAATAAAAGAAGGCCGTGAATAAAAGAAAAGTAGCAGATATACATCTATGATTTATTCTACTCCATGTGCAAGTCTGAAATAGTTCAATATGCGGTCAAGAGATGTCACAGGGAGACCAAAAACAATGTCGTGAATAAAACTGAGATTTCTCGGGGCCTGTCGCCCATATGTTAAGAAATTGGGACTGATAATTTCATATTTTTACCCTGTGAAACAATAATTACCACCAAACATATGAAGAGATATTCTACATGATTACCAGCTATAGAAAGAAGGGTTCTGCCTTAAACTACATGATGATTGGTTACACATCTCAAAATAGAAGTAGGAGAACCTAGGAAGGTTTGACCCACTTCCTGTAACTTGAATTTTACTTTAACAGGTTTCCAAATTAAAACAAATCCAAAGCATCTGTCAGATAACTTGCTGCACATAGAAATAAGTATAATTGGTTAATAGATCCTATAGAGTAACTGGAGTTCATTAATGAAATTTTCGTCTAAATCTTGTATTAAAGGACATTGGGAAGTTTGACCCAACAAGAAAAGAATAAAATTGTGTGGTGTTTTTCACACCTTCAACTCAAATAAGATACATAAAATTTCCCAGTATAAACTCAAGGCATTTTAATACTTCGATGCTTACCTCACAACTTTAGGTTGTTTTTGTCTGAAAATCATATCATATTACCAGTTTAAAACTGGCAACAAGAATAATTAATGGATAGTAATCTGGCTGCCATTCTCTCTGCTCTTTCTTGTGATAGGGGATGTGGAAGTTTTTGTATGTCTCCATGTGATACAAAGTTTGTCATCAATATCTAGATACATAAAAACCTCAGATTTATATTGATAGAGAAGTTATATTTTGCATTCCTTTTCCTTATCATTAGTGCCAGTCTCTTTCCCTGCATTATGGCAAACATTTGTCTTTGTAGCAAACTGAACTGAAGTGAAGTCTCCAATTTCAGCAGAGTCGACACCCAATCTTTGAACTTTACCGTGACATAATTAAAACGTGTGCCATCTTCATTTTTGGATTAATTAGCATTTTCTGAAAATATTTTCCTACAACTGCTTTTAATTTTAGCGGCAAAAGTCTTTCTTCAAGTTTAGCTGATGCTCTTTATATTCCACCTTAAAAGCAGCTTTCATGTGTGTTTCCAGACACTGCTGTGCTTACTATTCTTTTGTGACCTCCGTAGTTTTACCCTGGCCCTGCCTTTGGAGACCTGACGTTTCCATTAGATATTCCAATTGCAACTGGTGTAGTAATAAGCCTGCAGTAGGTGATGTGCTAGGCCAGGGCTACCCAAACATTTTTTACATGCAGGGCCAGTAATTAACTTGAGCGCCTGGTTGTGGGCCACATGTACAGTTTAATAAAATATACTATTTTACGGAATGTCAAAAGGGCAAAAGAGGTTTTAGCTAATGCTTTCAGCTAATCTTATATCATGCTAAACTTGATACTATAAGTGTAAAAGCAGATGAAAAAAGTATGCTCCTAATGGGAAGTGTAGAACGAGTGTTTTGAATTTTTGATGGCTGGTTTTTATTTGCAGGTAAATGATATATAAATTATTCATAAATCATAATTCGTACAGCTGTTGTGCATTTTGAACTCAAAGGTTTAGTTTTGATATGGTGTAATTAGTGACTATTTTGTGCTTAGTATATTAACATTGTAATAACGAAGCAACATTTCTATATGAAATCAGTGCACTCATGACTGGAATTCTCAAAATAAATAAGCAGCGAAACAAACAGTACTGAAATTACGAACATGCTCTGAACATCGAACAGTGCTGTTTGTAGCCAGACACATGCCACTGCAATATCAATGGACATGGCAAGATGGAGTTACAGTAGACACTACAAAGTGGCCAGTTGCCCCTGTGCAGCAACACAACGGAGATTGCTTTGTTTCGCATGTGCTCCCCTTTCTCCAGACCTCACACTCCCAGATGCCTATACATGGGCATGCTAAAATAATCCATTTTCTGGTCAGATGACCCACTTAGGAATGTTTCTGAATTACAAGTGAAGGTACAGTAATTTTTTGTCTTTGCAGTAACCTGTGTTTATCAACATGTTCAACATACTACAAGACCATTGTGAACGATCCATAAGATGTTAGGATGCCCATTCTGAACTCATGCTGTACCTATGCACTTAGATGTGTGTTGCTGTCGCCACCTTGCATGATATAATGACATAGCTTGATGTTCAAAGCATCTTTGTAATTTCATTACTGTTTGTTTTGGCACATACTATATA
Source organism: Anabrus simplex (assembly GCF_040414725.1). Lineage (NCBI taxonomy): Eukaryota > Metazoa > Arthropoda > Insecta > Orthoptera > Tettigoniidae > Anabrus > Anabrus simplex. The sequence continues at coordinate 1,549,327,828 of NC_090265.1, read as the reverse complement.
ATACCATAATTTGTGATTCAACATTTAATGTGCCAGTAAAATGTAATTTTGGGCAGGAGTGTAACTTACCAGTGTTATTTACTTCTCTTTGAGTTGAGAATGAGCATACATAGTTCAGAAGAAGCCACAACTGGTTTAATTTGATTTAAACTAATTGTTTGTTATAAAGCTGGTTCAAACAAACAAACAACTAATCAGTTTAAATCAAAAAGAATATTTTTTCAAATCAAATTTTTTTTCAACCGTGCTGGTGTCCATAAAACAGACATTGTAAGCACCGCTGAGGAAGGCAGTTGAGCTCTCGAAACATGTACAGGAGGTAATATAATAAAATTTGAAGGATTGACAAGGCGGAAAAGTGTTTTCATAGATTGAATGTAAGTCAATATGGACAGAATTGAACAATCATACTGGTAGTTAAAATAATCAACATTGTAAGCAGACTCAAAAAACCCAAACACCATATGACCTTAGGCTGGTATGAATGGTGGTGTTATTTGGGATTCTTGATTTTTGAGAATAACTAAGACTGGTTCTCATTCTATCATTGACCCTCAACTAGGAAAAACAAAGAATAGTGCCACAGCTGCCCCATCAGCACTAATAAAATACAGTAGAATGTTATTACTAGTTTTCGCCTTTCAGTAGAGGTAGCTTTCAAAATTTTTGTAGTCTTTCAGCAATCACTTTCCCAGGTTTTTGCACTGGTATCAGTTTTGTCCACGTTGAAAATAGCCTCTAGGCCAAATGAATGCATTAAAGAGAGATTCTGAAATTGCTGTCCTGTTGAACGTGCTCGTCCTACCAAGATTTGTTTCCGTGGACTTCTCGATGACAACTCAGTATGCTTCTGCATGAAATTTCTTTGCCACTCATAACTGTCAAGTTCATTTTTCTCCCAGTTTTCTGAAATTGTCTTGCCATGAGCAGTAGCATATTTGTATGAAAATGATGAATTACTTTGGGAGTAGGGCTATAATTCAATTTTGGGGGTATAATCAGATACTTTTCTAGATCATCTTTAGAGAAAGTCTGAGACCTATTATGGCCTGCTATAAAAATAGTCCCCTCCTCTTTCAGTATCTTGCTGGCATATTGCCCTAATATCTGTCAATTCCTATTCCAAAGAAGCTTCACAAACACGTACTATAATTGGTAATTCTTTTAACCCTGGAGAGGGCACGTCAGGGTCTTTTCGACTGGGTTCAGAGATAATGGTTTATAGTTCTTAACGTAGCATGCCACTAGCTTCCATCCCCTCAGTACCTTACATTGCAATCGTCCACTATCAGTGTGCATAAACATTTCACCCCTCACACTCCTCAGTTTTAACCCGAGTGCATTTTTTGATGGACCTGGTCTAAAACTCCTGGCGTGCCCCATGACGTATGCGTGTTTGAGTTAGCTTTTATTTTCCTTTTCCAGTTGATATAGTAACAATGTGTCGGATTTGTTTTAATTTTGTGTAAAATAGTGCCTTCGTATATACTGAAGTCCAACGCATGGATAGAAATAGTGAAAGAGAAATCGAAAGACTTTTAGAAAAGAAACATTTGTCAGATATTAGGATTACCTGAAGAAGAGCAGCCCTCTGCAGCTCCACAAGAACTAGAAGGTCCTGGAACTGCAACTGCAACTGAAGAAACAACAACATTAAATACCAAGACTAGGTGCCGTGTATGCCAGCAACATATCTGCAAAGAACACTCAACGGTGGCATGTTTTTGGTGCGGTACGGAAAGTCAAGAGTTAAGTGATGACGCAGAATAAACGTCATGCGTCTTGGTAGGTGTGCTATTTACCAACCGATGAGCCCAACTTAGCACACTGGGGCAAAACGCTGGCAACCAGGAATGAATTAGCTGGAAAATGTATAATATCCAATAACGGACCAACTATATTGGTATTATAAATTTACTCATTCGGAACAAATATTTCAGGTTGCCTATGGGAATCATCTTTATCATCAATTGTTTAACATCCAATTATTGCATTGTTAAAGTACCTTTGAACATTATTTACAAGTTGTTTCAAAATTCGTCACTAGTTTTGTAACATTAAAAATCGATTTTGTTTAATTTGAGCTTTTTTTTTTTTTTTCTCTGACCCAGTCTAAAACACCGTGCGCACCTTCTCACGGGGTTATTTTTACGTGCCCTCTCCAGGGTTAACAAAACATTTAGTCATTTCTTGGTTAGTCTTCTTTCTAGATTCATCTCTAGACTTCCACTGGAAATTATTCTTTAAATAGATATTTTATTTTTAAATTTCATTGAACAAAGTGTGTCAGACTTCTCTGATGGCCTGATAAGATATCCTTGTAGGCAGCGTATTATTTTTTCCGTGATGAGTGTACTGTACTTGGTGTTGTGCAGTGCTAGGCTGAGTAGCTCAGACGGTCGAGGGCTGGGTGTCTGTACTTGATAATATTTCCATATAGAAGACATTCCTCCTAGAAAATGAAACTCAGGAAAGTAAGGAATTTCAAGTTACCCAATTGCAACAGTCAAGTTTTAGGGAGGAAGGGGGTCTGAGATTGCTCTTGGTAAACTGTCAAAGTGTAGTAAATAAACAATTAAAATTCGGTACATTGATGGAATCTTATGAGACTGTTGTGGTGATAGGAGTGGAATCGTGGTTGAGAGAAGGGGTGGGTAATAGAGAAGAATTTCCAGAAGGGTATACAGTCTATCATAGAGACCGAGGAGATAAAAAGGGAGGGGGGGGGGTGTTTATTCTGGTGAAGGAAACTTATTGTTCACATGAATGGTTTACCGATGAAAGGGATGAAATATTAGGGATAAAATTAGTTTGTGATAATATGAAGGAGGTGGGAATTATAGGAACATACAGGTCCTCGAAAATGTTGTGAGATGGACAGCAGGCAATGGTATGTTGATAAACGGGGTTAAAAGTCAGGTTGTGAGTTTCACAACTAGGAAAAGTCCTCTCAGTTTTAATTACTGCGTTGATGGGGTGAAAGTTCCTTTTGGGGATCATTGTAAGTATCTAGGTGTTAATATAAGGAAAGATCTTCATTGGGGTAATCACATAAATGGTATTGTAAATAAAGGGTACAGATCTCTGCACATGGTTATGAGGGTGTTTAGGGGTTGTAGTACGGATGTAAAGGAGAGTGCATATAAGTCTCTGGTAAGACCCCAACTAGAGTATGGTTCCAGTGTATGGGACCCTCACCAGGATTACCTGATTCAAAAACTGGAAAAAATCCAAAGAAAAGCAGCTCGATTTGTTCTGGGTGATTTCCGACAAAAGAGTAGCGTTACAGAAATGTTGCAATGTTTGGGTTGGGAAGAATTGAGAGAAAGAAGAAGAGCTGCTCGACTAAAATACCTAATTCCTTCCATGGGAATTTAGAATTTCCTAAGTGGTATGTTCCGAGCTGTCAGCGGAGAGATGGCGTGGAATGACATTAGTAGACAAATAAGTTTGAATGGCGTTTATAAAAGTAGGAAAGATCACAATATGAAGATAAAGTTGGAATTCAAGAGGACAAACTGGGGCAAATATTCATTTATAGGAAGGGGAGTTAGCGATTGGAATAACTTACCAAGGGAGATGTTCAATAAATTTCCAATTTCTTTGAAATCATTTAGGAAAAGGCTAGGAAAGCAACAGATAGGGAATCTGCCACCTGGGCGACTGCCCTAAATGCAGATCAGTATTGATTGATTGATTGGAAAGAGACATGGAAATATTTGAGAAAATAATAGATTATACTCATATAAACAATAATAATGATATGGTAATAATCGGGGGAGATCTAAATTTGCCTAAAGTTGAATGGAATGGAGCTGCAAGTGAAGCCAATGAACAGAAACTGGCAAATAAGTTAATTTGGGAGGGAGGATTTACACAAGTAGTACAAGAACCGACTCTTCTCAACAACTTGCTAGATGTATTCTTGGTTAAACCATGGGAAATTGTTGATAAAACTGAGGTAATTGAAGGAATAGGAGACCATAAGGCTGTAATAATGGATGTAGGACTCGTACCAAAAAGGCTTAATAAGAGGGTTACACAAGACAAGAAATTGTACAGAAAAACTAAAGTTGATGAATTTGGGACTTACCTTAAATCACAATTCAGTTGTTGGATAAGTGAAGGGAGTAATGTGGATACACTTTGGGCTAAATTCAAAGGAATCATTTGGGAAGGAGAGAAGAGATTTGTACCTGTTAAAAAAGAAGGGTAAAATGACCTCAGACCCTGTTTATTATACACGGGAAATAAGAAAAATTAAAAAGAAAATCTAGAATAGTAAACAAGAAAATCAAAGAGGGTAGGGAGAGTAGAGAAACTAGAAAACAGCTAATGAGGGAACTGAATGGAGTGAAAAAGGAAGCAAAAGAGAATTATATGAATGGCATACTTCAAGAGGGTAATGACCACAAAGGGAAATGGAGAAAGCTGTATTCAGATATCAGGAATCAAAAAGGAAAAGGAATCCAAATTCCTACAATGGTGGGAGAAGGGGGTGAACACTATTTAACAGATACTGAGAAAGCAAATCTATTTAGTAGGAAACTCAGAGATTCAGTAGATGATTGTCAGGAGTTGGAAACCAAAACAGAAGATAGAGAGGGAGAGAGACAAAGGGAAACAAGAAGCTTCTCATTCACAAATGAAGATATTCTCAGAGAAATTCAACTGCTTCAGCAAGGGAAAGCAGCAGGAAGCGATCAAATTACTGGGGAGGTATTAAAGACAATGGGGTGGTACATAGTGCCTTATTTAAAATTTATCTTTGACAATGCTATAAATAATAATGTAATACCAAAGGAATGGAAGGAATCTATAATAATACCAATTTACAGGAAAGGGTGATAAAAGGAAACCAGAGAACTACAGACCAATCAGCCTGACCAGTATAGTTTGTAAAATACTGGAGAGTTTAATATCAAAGTACATCAGAGGGATTTGTGATGATAACAATTGGTTCATGAGGAGCCAGTATGGATTTAGAAAGAAATTTTCTTGTGAGGCACAACTGGTGGGATTTCAGCAGGACATATCAGATCAATTAGATTCAGGAGGTCAGTTAGATTGCATAGCCATAGATCTTTCCAAAGCCTTTGATAGAGTGTATACCCGATGCATTTACTGGACGTATTACAAAATGGCGCCTACGGAAGGTAGAGGCCAGCCAAGGCAAAGAAATGTGTAGTAGGATATCGATACTTATATATGTCAGAAGGCCATGACTAACTTAAACCTACCACTATGAAGGCAGTGTACAATGGTGTAGAATCGATGGAATTGTTTTAAAAAAATAAGAAGGGTTAATCGGATTATTATAGAAACTGACTTAAAAAATTGACCTCCTAAGGATAAGACTTCCTGAACATCGCTCTAAAAAAATAAGCAAGATTTGCAGTATCTAACGTGAATTTTAAGCTCAGAGGTTGGTAATATTGAAGAAAACGAAGAGATAAACGTTGAAATACAGTAAAGAAGAAATAAAGTCCAGAAATTTCGAAAAGGTCGTCAAAATACTTAGACGCAAAATCGTTCGGAAACAAGAAGTTGATTGAGTCGCGAGAGCTTGAAATTGAGCTATATTAAGTGGAAATAATAGCAACGATAGCCTAAATAAAGAGGCAATCATTATAAAAATATATATATATACTTCGCAGAGCCATGATGAATTCACATTTTCCAGTATCGATGGATATTGTCTACTGTGTTCCTGAACAGATAATGGCTTGCTAAATCGGCATAGACCAACCTGGAGGGAGATGTCATCCTGGCAGTTAAAACCACCCGACCCGTGTGGAGGAGGTCACTCTACCCGAGATACCAGTGATGGAGAACCTGCCCAGTTCTCAATCCAAGGCCTGTGACCAGACCGAAGAGCAACTAAGGCCCGAGATACTGAATGGCGAGCTAAGTAATAGTATTAAGTAGTATAATTTCTTATGTAGAGTATTACCAGTATATGCAGTAGATCTGAATAGCCTAAACGTGAGATAATTAAGTGTGCAGTGAATACAAGAAAGTGCAGTGTGAAATATTTAAGACGATATCTCGTGACAGATTGGTAACGTATTTACTATATTATCTTATCCAAGGAAGTAAGAATACGATTTAAAAGTGTGACGTAGTCTAACATATGTTTCATAGAATCCCGGTTAGTTAGAAAGATCCATGAGTGATGTAATACCAGTCAAACCCAGTTTACGTCACAGAGGGACGCATGTTTGAATTGGTTAAGTTAAATTACCATACTCTTTGCTGTGTTATATTGAAAAAAAATAGATACTGAATTTGGGGTTATATGTTAAATTGTATGACAAAATGCGTTTTGAGGAACGAATTCTGCGCTATTGGAGTGATACGTATCGTTGTTTAATTAATATTGGAGGTTAAACGCGATAATTATAGATGTTAAATGAATTAAATATGGGTTGAAACGAAGGTTAGTAATAAAATAATGAAGTATATATGATACTTTAAATGTATTATTGCGCAGATTAACAGGAAGTAAAACGTGTGTGTGTATATATATATATAATGTGCGATATAGCAGCACAAGTAAAGCGACTACGGAATATAAGTATACCCCAGGGAGGAACTATAGCAAGGTATGGACAATAAAATTACGCATATTTTAATGAAAGTGGTTTGACTATTATAACAACCGGTGATGGGTATATGAATGCATGACTGTGTCGTATTCTGAATGAATGTTAATGGCGTGGAAGATCAAACTAGGATGTAACTAGTATGGTAATGTAGTATTGAAATATCTTAATGTAGGCACTTGCACATCCATATATGAAAAAATGCTTGTTGGCTTCGTGCATATTGAACTGGAATACGTTACATAAGAAATTATATAGCTAGAGTAGGGAAATTATTTGAGATTTACGTAGGATATCATCGATGCTTTGTTAATCTGAAATATTATTAGAGCGAATATTTAGCTAGGAGCCATACTTAAGTGGCAATTGGACCGAGAAGCTTAGTGCGTCATTCAATATTTCATTTTCTTCACTGTAGTCTGCACCAACGAACTCAGATAATTTTCAATGTAACTTAGGTCACTGATATTAGTATTCAGAACACTTTTATTCATATTCAGTTCATTTCCGCGATAATTTGAACAATGTAATGCTTGTATTTTTGATGAGGGTGTATAATTAACACCGTGAGTGATGGAATAATGTACTGATATACCGAATTTTGACCGTGATCAGAAGACTATGATATACTGTATACTTAAATGACCAGATGTAAATTTTAATAGGAAGATGAAACAAAGCAACAATTCATTTCAGGAATACGCGACCCAGAATGTTAAAATATGAAAACTTAGTTTAGGAATAAGCCAGCGCTGACTTAGAATATTTGATTTAGGAATTAGAATATTTATTTATTTATTAGGTTGACAATTGGAAGATCATGAGCAATATTTGACATTAACCATTTCTTTCGCAAGTCTTGATAATTTAATAAATGTGTTTCTTGATTGATTTTTTATAGAATGGAATGAGTTTTCATTTGTAATGGTAGTCTGTAGTTATACTTAGTGAGTAAGGTTCTCGTTATGCAGATGTGTTTGTCGAAAGGTTGAGACTGAAGTTTGCGTACGCGAAATCCACTACTGAGCGTTGAATTACGTAATTTTGGACCGCATATGGTGTCATTATTTTCTCTTTGAACGCACGTTAAACCAAAACATAGAAAAATTAACCATTTTTCTGGAGGCATGAATACCCCGAGATATGTAACTGACTAGTTGGGAAAAATACTGTGGTCACCCTGATCGGAACATGGAATATTATTAAAGAAATTGGAGGGAGTAAGATTGGACGTAAGGGTTACACGTTGGATAAAAACATATTCAAGCGTTCAGAAAGTCAAAGTAGGAAATGATGTATCGCAGGAAAAGAAAGTTTGGAAGGGAATTGCACAGGGTAGCAGAGATGCCAACTATTACGATTCAATCGTAATAATTACGAATTACCCATCATAATTACGCCTTTACGAATCACACACCACAAATTACGATTTTTTGTTGATTTTTAAATCTAAGTGTATGAAGTGTTCAAAAGGATACACAAGGCGGCGTGAATTTTCAGAATATTATCTTCGGATTTCTCAGAAATAATTGATACCCCCTTTCCTGTCCTTCGTTTAAGAATATTTAGAGTTTTCACGCGCCGAATGCAGTGTGTGCTTCCAGTACCGGAAATTTAGGCACCTGTGAAGTGGCATATCTTGCGGAGTTGTTGTCCTTGTTCGTCACATGATCAGACTTCCATGCAAGTATGAGAGTTCTTTTGTCTTTGTTTTGGCGGTAAAGTGGTGACAAACTCCGTTTAATTGTGAATACTGTGTGCGTGAGTGTTGAAGAAGTATTTATTGCGATTTTGGTTGCCAAATTTACATATATTGCTCTTGTAGGGTATATGCTAATCGTGTGTTACGAAATGCGAAAGGTTTGAAATAATGAAGGGATTTCTTGTGCAGGAAAATACGTGTTACTACGTTACCGTGACTAGTGACGCTAGTAATAAATATAGTTGAAAATTTAGGGAGGTATACTCGGAAGAATGGCCCAGTTTAAATGCGCTCCTCAAAATCTCATTCACACGTGTTTTGTAGTTTGTGGAGCCGCGATGTTGAAGATGAACAAGACTGAATTTCGTGCTAATATGAACTTCGAACTGTTAAGTGCTCTGTTAGTGCAGAGGATGCACATGATATGAAAAGAAAAAGCATGTTACCAGTGTACGTTTACCAAACAGTAACTACAAGCTTTAAATGATATGTAAGTTTAAGATCACGAAAAAAAAAAAAAAAAAAAAAAAAAAAAAAATCTACGAACCCCCCCCCCCCCTTCCCCGTGCCCTAACGGCTGCATTCGAATTACCTTTTTTGAAAGTTGGCATCTCTGGGGTAGTATAATCGGTCCGTTACTTTTCTTAATATATGCAAATGATTTAGGGAACAATATAACATCAAAAATAAGATTGTATGCAGATGACATAATTGTTTATAGGGAAATAAACAACATTGAGGATTGTTCAGAATTACAAAGGGACCTTGAAAGTATCCAACAATGGGTTGAAGAAAAGAATATGAAGGTTAATAAAATAATCATCGTATGGCCTCAGCTACCGTGTGCAGACATTTCAATTTGACGCCATCTGGCTGTCTGCTCGTCAATTTCGACGTTCCGTTTTACTCTAGGCCCCCACTAGATGGCAAACCGAGTAAACCGAAACTCTCTTGGGCGTCTATGGCTGAGATTTAATGAATTTTGTCGGGTAAACACCAAATGTATCACCAGAGATCTTTTACATGCCGACATCGTACGACATGGAGTGTCGAATGGACTTTTTTTCCGCCCTTCAAAAATCCGACTACCTCTGCTGGGTTTGAACCCGCTATCTTGGGATCCGGAAGCCTACACTCTACCGCTGATCCACAGAGGCAGCTATATGAAGGTTAATGGAGGCAAATCAACTGTTACAACTTTTACAAACAGGAGCTTTAAAACTGAATTTGAATATACTTTGGATGAGATAGTTATCCCAAAAGATGGCAAGTGCAAATACTTAGGTGTGAGATTTGAATGTAATTTGCACTGGAAGGGTCATGTTGATGACATTGTTGGGAAAGCATACAGATCGTTACATGTCATAATGAGGCTACTTAAAGGATGCAACAAAGAGTTAAAAGAAAAAAGTTACTTGAGTATGGTTCGTCCATTATTGGAATATGCAAACAGTGTTTGGGATCCTCACCAAGAATACCTAATAAAAGAAATAGATAGTGTGCAGAGGAAAGCAGCAAGATTTGTAACAGGGGATTTCAGGAGAAAGAGTAGTGTATCAGAAATGTTCAAGGAACTTGGGTGGGAAACTTTAAGTGAGAGAAGGGAGAAAACTAGACTTATAGGATTATATAGAGCCTATACAGGAGAAGAAGAAGCATGGGGAGATATCCGTGATAGGCTTCAGTTGGAAAATAATTATATCGGCAGGACTGACCACAAATATAAAATTAGAAGGAATTTTAACAGAAGCGATTGGGGTAAATTTTCATTCATTAGGAAGGGTGTGAAGGAGTGGAACAGTTTACCAGGGGTAGTGTTTGATCCTTTTCCAAAATCTGTACAGATATTCAAGAAGAGAATAAACAGCAATAGAGAAAATAAATGAAGTGTTAGAGGGCATTCGACCAGTGCAGGTTATTGTAAATAAAATTTAAAAAATGTGTGTGAATAAATTAATTCCATCCTCTGGGCTTAAGGAGTTTGGACAGCCAAAGTAGGGGACTGCCTGTAGGGGTGAAGTACAGTGGGGGACTTCGAGGGCCCTGGGACCGCTACGGTAGCTGTGAAGGCCCTACAGGAACTCTGAAAAGTGGTGGCAAAATGGGCTCTGGTTAAGACACAGCAGGTCGTTATGCTACTTAGGTTCCAGAATGGGTAAAAATAAATAAAAAAATAAATAAATAAGTACATAAATGCAATGTAAATTTTATCTTATACCAGTTGTATAGTATCATTTGAAGTAATTCCACATACTGTATATCAGTTGACTATATTTGTAAGTAGTACAGGAGATATTATAAGTAGAATTTTGTAAACAATATAAATTTATTAAGGATGAGCTGTGTGTTTAATAGAAAAAATTGTTAGCGTAAATTGTATAATATTGTATTATAGGAAAATTTTCTTCTCTTGTTAATTTAATATTCAGTGCTTGACAATAATGTATTTTAGTGTACCATTTGCCACCGAGGTAGACACCTTATTTGCAAATAAAGAGAATTTGATTTGATTTGATGATCATACTGTTTGTAGTGCAGTGCTGGGATGAGTAGCACACATGGTAAAATGCTGGCTTTCTGAACTCATGTTGGTTGGTTCAATTTTTGTTCAATCACGTGGTATTTGAAGGGGCTGAGGTATGTTAGCCTCGTGTCAGTAGATTTACAAGCATGTAAAAGAAGTCCTGCGGGACAAACTTCTGGCACCTTGAAAACTCCAAAAACTGTAAAAGTAGTTAGTGTGTTTGAAGACCTGTAACATTATTATTTCTTAGCTCATTGCAGTATTTCTCAAAGGCCTTTCCAGCTGCCTGCATGTTAGCTTACTCCTTTCTCCCTGTGGGATATAATCTCACTGGACAAAAAATTTGTCAGCCTAGTGTGTACGCACAGATGGATAGGTAAGCCTGTACAGATGGCGTAGAGAAAGAGCCCCATGCTCAACTGCACGCGCACTGCCTCTACGTGAGCATAAGCCAGTAGCGATTAGTGAGACATTGATGTTTCAAGTGGACAGTGTACGTCAGCATGGGTAGATGTAAGGATGTGACAGAGTGGCAAAAAGGGGCAATTGTGCTTGGCCGTGCCCTTGGCCATACGATGCGTGAAGTTGCTGGACTTGTTGGTCTTTCACAGTAGACTGTTCAACATCTCTACAAGCAGTGGTGTACTAAATGTGGCCACGGAACATGACATCAGAATTGTGGTCTGAAAAAGATTCTGACTGAGAGGGACTTGGAGACGTGTTTCACAGCTTGTGAATCAAAATCGCTTCAAAAGTCGACAGGAATTTCTACAATCAGTGAATAAAGGTCCATCTTAACCTGTTACTGAGAGAACATTGGGACAGGAACTGCATGCAATGAACATTTTAAGTCAGTCACCTCACAAGAGGACATTGCTCACACAGGCACATAAAGCTGCGCGTCTCCTGTAGGCTAGAAATCATCGAACGTGGACAATAGCTGACGAGTGGCAGAATGTAATGTGGTCTTACAAATCACATTTTTGCCTTTATTCCAATGACGCACGTCATCGAGTACACCGAAGGCCAAATGAAGCATTTCATCCTGGATGTGTGCAAGGTCAGGTCCAAGCCGAAGGTGATGTTTTCGAGGTGTTTTATTTACGTGTCATGCATTGGGTCCGCTTACAGAGGCGACCACGAACATGAACCAGCATGTTTATTTAAACATTCTGGATGAACAGGTGTTTCCTTTCAGTAAACATCTGCATGATGAGTATGCTAATGATATCCAGAGTTTACAAGACGACAACAGCAAAGTTCACCGGGTTGGGCGCACATATGACTGGTTTTTTGTACACTTCCCACCCTAATTACTATACATCTTGATTAGCCTGCAAAATCACCTGACTTGAAGCTCATTTAATACCTGTGGGACATCGTTAGAACAGCGGGTAAAACGCCAACATTAGCATCCCCACAATTTGGTGGAATTACTTGATCAGATCCTCAGTGAGGGGCTTAACCTGGATGTGGCTTACCTGTACAGCCTTGTAGACCCACGTTCTAACCAAATCCAGGCGGTTATCAACCCCAGAGGTGGAGTTACATGGTATTAAATGAGACATGTAATGATTTCTCCAGGGGTGACTAATTTTTTGTCCGGTGAGCTTATATAAACCATTCCTACAATTTCAGTAGAGCAACATTAGTGTAACTCCTAAATTATGCATGCAAATTACATACTGTCAAGAGTATTTTTGAGGTGAATAAACAGTTTATTTCGATATTACATAATTTATCTCAAAATATGGTTTCTGTTTTTTTTTGATATGTCCGTATATTATAACATACAAACACTTACTGTGAGCTGCCTTTTACAGATGCATATATACTGTGACAGACTTTTATGTCAAGCTTTTTATGCTCTCCAATTCTTCCATATATACATAGTCTGTTGAACTTTCTGTGACTACTTCACTAAAATTGCCACTACTCAGCTCTCCTTTTTTCGCATATTAATGTTTCATACACCTAAAGTTTCCTTGATAATTGCATGCTTTATACAGCAGTGAAAACCATATAAAAATCAGTCGTAATTCTTGAGATTAGCCTGCACAAACACAGACACAAACCTGCTGGGGACTTCATTTTATAATAAGTATAGATTACACCATTCTGAGAAGCATTTCATTACAAGCCACCCATTCTGTGAATTTTTTAATGTAGATTTCCACCTGATGAGCGGCTGAAGAAATTTGGTCCTGAAGGAACTCCAGAATATCGTGCAAGACTTCTGGAATATCGGAAATGGACAATAAGTCGTTTGGTTGCTGTAACAAAGCGTTTTGTAATCAGTATTCAAGAAAACATGCATAGTTTTCCTAGTGGTGTTTGCTGGTTGCTACGCCAAATAGCTGGACTGCTCATGAAATCGTCAGGAATTGAACCCAAAGAGGTGAGTTGCAATTTTGGGTACATACCTTTTTCATTTGTCATAAGTATGATTTATATTAATGTGGTTTGCAGTGGTTTCAGGCTTGTATAGCAATACCAGTGTCAAGTCTTCATGTATGGCATTTTGGTAGTTAGTGAATCAGAACTTTGGACGAGGATATAGTCATTAATATTTCTGAGGTGGATGAGTTTCAAATTAGATAACTGAGAGCAAGAGGGTGGGGTTGGGGGAAATAATCATCTCTTGCCTTTTGTAAGAGGTGAACAAAATGAGTGACCGTGGCAGTTCTATAGTTACAAACCTGTCATTGAAGGTGACTCAAAGGATCTTCCAGCCTATGGTCCTCTTTAGCGAGTTGGATCTTCTGCTCCCAATGGGGTGACATTCAAAACGTTTCTGCAGGTTGTATGGAGGAAGTGCCTTTATACTAATTTGCCTAGATGGGATCCAAATTTTGTTGGATTGTCTGCTTTCAAAAGGCTAAGCCTTATCTTTGTAGCCATAGTTTCCTTTCCTCAACAGTCCCTTTATGTACAACTAGGAAGAATATCCCATCTCTCTGACCATATTTTTAAAATAAGATGTTCTTAGTCGTCCCCTTGTTTTCTTCCCTAAGATCTTGCCTTTGAAAATGTTTTTGTAAAAGAGTAACATGCCTAAGTAAGTGTTCAGTGAGCTTTGTTTTGCTTTTTCCCATTACTTACATTTTTTGTATTCCTCTCCCATCTCTTGTAGAATCATCTCATCTCATTGCTCTTCTTGTCAGTCCAGATAGTTCTGGTAATTCTTCTCCAAAACCATATTTCCACTGCCTTGAGACAAGCTTTATCCTGTCTTGTTAACATCTAGGCTTCACACTCATATGTCAAGACATTCAATACAAACATTTTTAGAAATCTCTCTAGTGTAGATATTTTGTGTTTCTCTTGCCTTCGTTGAGACATCTGCTCTTTTCCTCAACATTGCTACCGAGATACCAGAACTCGCCTATTTTCTAGAGTCTCTCTCTGCCTGTTCTTAAATCAGTCCTTCCTTCTCCTCCCTTCTTGTCTATAACCATTACTTTTGTCTTCTTGATATTTATTTTTAGCTTCAGCTTCGTTATTTCTTTGTTTAAGACCCTAAGCATTTTATTTACCTCCTTCTTTGAGTCTGCCATAATTGCAATATCATCAGCAAATCTGATGCATTGAATGTGTTTGCCATTAAATTATTTAATTTTAATTTGGGTGGAAACAACCTATACCAGATAGTGCCAGATAACACAAATCTGCACATAGCATACTTGCTCTGTAACAAAAGGGTACATGCTTATAATGTAATAGTTATTACTAGCAAATTTACCCATGCTTCGCTATGGTATTCTACATTGTATACAGGTATGGAAGTAAATTACTGTACACGCAGTGATTAAGATTTTTAAAAATTGCACGTCTCTTAACTTTATCCGAGAAACATGATGTGGTCCCCATACGTTGTTTCCGGTGTAAAGTATGAGTTGCGGAGTTGTGATAACGGCAGGCTCACTTGCCTATTGCCATTCACAATAGAGTTCGGAAGTTTTCATTATAATAACAGGCCCTCTTGCCTACTGCATGGTCACAATCAATTTGGTGAGTTTTTGTTACAATGGCAGGCCTCCTATCCTACTTTTGGACACATTCCAGTTGAGGAGTTTTCATCATAATGGCAGGCACCTTCCCTACTGCCAGTCAAAATTGAGTTGTGCTATTATCATTATAGTGGTTGAAATTGTCTTCTGTGAGCTTTTGAGCGAACTTAACTGGCGGATGTGTAGATTTCAACCGGTTCCTCTGAAGGTCAGGAATATTGGAGTGGATGGGCAAGTCAGGGTTCTCATTTATCTTGGAGTATTCTCTCAACAGTGCTTGTGCTCTACGGAATGAAGGAGGCCTGATGTTGCTCAAGACAGGAAGCCAGTGGGTAGGAGTTGATCTTATTACGCCTGAAATAATCCTCATTGTGTTGTTGAGTTGAGTGTCCACAAGTTTCACGTGACAGTTGTTGATCCACACCGGAGCACAATATTCTGCCGCAGAGAAAACTAAACCAAGGGCAGAACATCTCAAGGTAGTTGCAGAAGCACCCTGAGTTGTACCACACAAATTCTGCAGAATGTTGTTACGACTCCTAATCTTTGCTGCTGTATTTACTAGGTGTTGCCTGAAGGAGAGTGTCCGATCTAATGTTATACCAAAGTACTTTGGGTAATTATTATGCCTGAGGACCTTACCGTTAAAAGACACTTGGAGAGTACAGTTTGCCATTTTGTTATTTAGATGAAAGCAGGACACCTCAGTTTTGCTGGTGTTTGGTTGGAGTCTCCATTTCCTAAAATAGTCACTAAGAATGGAAAGGTGATCAGTTAAAATGTTCTCTGTTTCTTTCAGGTTACTATGACTTGTAGCTAAAGCTATATCATCAGCATAGCAAAATTTTCTATCTTCTAAAGATCTCCCAGCAAATATGCAAACTGTACGGAGAAGGGAATTATTCATTACAATGGCAGGCCCTCTTTACTAATGCCTGTTACACAGCAGTGGGAGAAGGCTCCCATTCCTACTTCCAGTCAAAGTCGATGTGAGGAGTATTGATTACGATAGCAGATGCCCCTCCTACTATATGAAAATGAAAACCTACAACCTGTTTTCCAGTCATTGACCGGGTCAGGGATGTAATGAATGAATTATATATAGGCTATTTTTACGATGAGGTCGCCACTCCCAAAGTGATGTATATTAATGACTGATAGATGCTACGAAATGAGAATGGAGAGTGTTGCTGGAATGAAAGATGACAGGGAAAACCGGAGTACCCGGAGAAAAACCTGTCCCGCCTCCGCTTTGTCCAGCACAAATCTCACATGGAACGACCGGGATTTGAACCACGGTATCCAGCGGTGAGAGGCCGACGCGCTGCCGTCTGAGCCACGGAGGCTTACCCTCTTACTATAGTCGCTATCAATTTGTAAAGTATTAATTGTAATGGTAGACACTCCCTTTCTAGATCGCTACAAATCAACTTGAATGAATATATATGGACCAATAAAAAAATACATGCACATTTACAATATTGCAGACTTTCGTTTACAGATTAACTGCTGCTAAACTCTGTCATATCGACAAACGGATTGCAACATAAGACTCCTCTTTAAGCAGTCTACATGGTTGATTCTACAACATTTTCTCGTATCTCCTCTATTTATGGGTTAGATTGAGTTAGAAACATTGAATAGGGCGAAATTTGGGTACTGCTTTCACACACTGCAACAGTTTCGGGATACTTACGTGACAGCTAGAAACATAGAATTTGGCTCACATATGGCCACTGGGTAGGCCAGTGTTCATACCAAATTTGATGATTCTACCTTTTATAAGTGTACCAAACTATGAATTATACGTGAAAAAAAAAAAAAAAAAAAAAAAAAAGTATTGTGACCTTTCATGCATCTCTAAGTTCAGGGTAAGTTACGCCTCGGCCGGTGTCGCGAGGAGATACAAGAGGTTCCACTCAAGGGACGTGAAAGTTCGTTGAGTTGGGTCACAGAATCGTATGGTTGGATTTAAGTTGATTCGACTGACGTGAGAAGACGATTGCTAATTAATATCATAATCTAGGCTATCATCTTGACGTACCTTACACTATCAAATGAGAACACCAAAAATATAACTTTTCATGGAAGGATTTTCTGTTTAATGACTAAAAAAAATGTTTAAAATATCAGCTACAATGCTAATGAAAATAAAAAGCAACACAAATGTATGTTGGAAATGATTGAACGTTACGTTAACTAAAAAGAAACAATATTAACTTCTGACTCGTGTCAATATTTCGTTCACAACATTGTGCCCGTTCGCATGTCCACGACAGATTACAAAATGGCGCCGACCGAAGGTATGGGCCATGTAATCTATAGCAAGCAAGGAATAGTCACCTGTTATGATGACTCAGAGGGCCATATACGTCATGGAATGGTCAAGTATTTGAGTAAAACGGACAGTGGACGGTCTACAGTTTTGTTTTTAAAAAAAATAGAAAAAACATTATTATTAAAAAATCTTCATCTTGAATTTTCACGACAACAAGAGCGGACGCAATCACCGTCAGCGGAATAATTCTTTAGCAGAAGAAAAGGAATCGCGCATAAGAAAAGAAATATTTCAACGATTGAATAAGAATAAAGAATAAGTTTTCGTCTAGATTCAAAAGCAGTTCAGACGAAAGTAGACGTACTGAAGTCGTTACATACAAAATTGCAGATTCGTCGAAGAGCTACGAAGAAAAATAAAAATAAATAAAATTAAGTGTTAAAGACGTCAGAGAAGAATAGCATAAATGGCTGTATACTGCAATATAATGTTCAACTTTGAGACTGACAAGAAGATGATCAAGATGATGTGCTAAATTCACATGATGGACCGACCTGGGAACAATTCATCTTACCATACGACCAGACAATGACAAGGAAGGCGACGGGTAACCATCCGAACGAGCCATGACGAAGGAAGGCAATGGGAATCCAGATAGTACTTCCAGAACGGAGGAGCGGATGACGTACCAGATGTCCAACCCGTGACCGAAACGAAGACCCAACTACATCCAATGGGAACGGAACAGCTGGACCAGGGACAACCATGAGCGAGCTAAGTCATTCATAATATTTTGTTGCATAATTTTTGGTTTGCCTACACATGTACCTTAGGTATGTGCCGATGGCTAATTGTAGACCGATAAATATGGCAATGCAAGTGAGAAATACCAACGAGGTGTGAGATAATTAAGTTCGTAGTTACGATTTAGTAATATAGCAATAGTTTATGCTATATCGACCAGAATACTCGTAGGAAGCGTGAGGTTTGAAGAGAAATGTGAAACAGCTGATTGAAATGACATACTGGGAGATTATAGAGATTTCATTGAAGTAATGCTTAAAGTTGACGTCACGAATGGTTGTGCGCGGTGTAGAAAGAAACAAATGGAATTACGCATTGTTTGGTTCATAGAAAGGGCATTGAACTCGTCCGTAGGTTATGAGAAGCTCTGACTTGTAAATATTATTAAGTAACTGTGTGGTATTTTAACATAGTCGTGAAGTTGGGAACGCGATATATTACTATGGAGGCTACGGTGTTAATATTAAATGGATGTTGTAATAAGAATATGATTATGGTAATTGGATGAAAGTTTCGAGTTATATACATATATAGTGATATGAGATGGTTTTACGCGATGCAGGACCATCGTGTACCTGCAAGTGAAGTCATGCCACACTACAAGTTTATTTTATGATTTATTTGCGTAAGAGTGCCCACACCGCTGGAGCTACACAAGCCAAGGTACGAACTGGTTTTCTATTATAGATGTATGCTCGTGACGTAATCGTATGTCTGTGTAGATGATTATAATGAACATTAGAATACTACGATACTTTGAATAGCTGTAGTTAACCAGATGCATTACGACACAGATATATATGAGATTATGTTTTCTAAACCTCGCGGGATGGCGCTTCATAGTAACTGCATGAGAGAAAAGTAGCTTGCATTGTAGTTGAATGTTATTGGAATATAACTAAAGAAAGGGACATTGAACCTAAAAGGACATGTGTATTACAGCCAAGAATTATGTTGAATTTAGATAGCTAGATTGATAAATATTCTCCGTTTGAACGTACATTTCTTTAACGAATTACAGCTAGGGAAAGGCTAGAGTAGGAGCCGTATTTATCAGGCACTAGGAAAGAATGCCTTAGTTCGTAAGTAGTTTCCATGTACAACGAGATCAATGCAACAAAATCATGACTTCGGATTTTACTCAAAAATTATCTTAATTTACTTAGAACTATTTTCGATTTCCTTTAATTTGTTCATAACTACTTAAATGTATTCCGAGTTATTCAGACTTAACTCATTAGTGTATTTGAGATGCATTTCGGTTGGATATGGTATCCAAGTAAGACTGGTTTAATCAGACTAAAGAAAGTGAACTATCGGAATGAGTTAATTGTGTCTATGTTATACTTACATTCCAATTACGAGGTGGACCTCAAATGTGTCCAGTGATCTATTGTAAATGTGTAAATATTGAACTTCTTCTTCACAAAGGAACTGATCACTTTAATAATTTAAAATACGGAATATTATTTTTCGTTTTATTATATGAGCCAGCGCTGACTCATTCTCACACTTATTTTCAGTCGATTTTTTTAAATAACGCATCACTTTATATGATACAATAGAGTAAAATAATATATTATTATTATTGGTCCACCTTTTCAATACAAAATGAAAATTACGTAGGGACTAGTTTCGACCTAGTAATAGGTCATCATCAGCCTGAAGTAAATTAAAGCGTAAATATCGAAGAAAACATAAACAATGTAAACACAAGTACAGTCTTTTTAAAGGTACATACCATGTGGGAAGTTGAGTAGAGATATATTAAAAATAATAACTCTTCCAATTGACGAAGCACTGAGCGGAAACTAGTCCCTATGTAATTTTCATTTTGTATTGAAAAGGTGGACCAATAATAATATATTATTTTACTCTATTGTAATCACAGTTCAATACGGATCTATCATTATGAAACTTATTTCTTTTAATCACTTTGTATGGTAATTTAATGA
The DNA here is from genome assembly GCF_040414725.1 of Anabrus simplex. Classification (NCBI taxonomy): domain Eukaryota; kingdom Metazoa; phylum Arthropoda; class Insecta; order Orthoptera; family Tettigoniidae; genus Anabrus; species Anabrus simplex. The sequence goes on along the minus strand of NC_090265.1, from coordinate 1,549,307,950 downwards.
TTTAATATTTTATTAATAAATATCTTGTTATTTTTCTATAATGGCTGGTGTCATGAATTCTTTAATTACTGTCCAGTTTGTAAGTTAACTAATGGCTAAGAAAGGAACCGTGTAATTAAGTGTTCATTTAACCATGGTAAGTTTTCTCGAAGTCAATACTCTGATAAGGTGGTCGGCGATGATTATTATTATGTCGTGAGTAACGATAGGTGTCACCCGTGAGTTGGAATTCTCTTGAACTCACGTAAAGCGAATTCTACAATAAGATTACATGTCTTACTTGCCACAAGTAAACCCTGAGGTATTCGCTGAGCGACTCCATTTCGTCAAACTAGGCTGCCCAACGACGAGTAAGAAAATGGAGGTATCGGGTAAAGAATGTTAATCCGTCTAGCGGTTGCAACATCAATGACAACTTCAAATTAATCAGAAAAATCAAAGTAAAGTCAATATCACAATGCTGAAGGCTTAAAATTTAAAATAAGTCCATCATTCACCACATTCATCTTGATTCTTGTTGGCTTGGCACACCTATTCACTGACTCAAATGTCTCAACATCCTGTTATTATGTTTAAATTGTTGTTTAATTTGTCGGAATCTATCTAACAACTTGAACACTCCGGTAAACTCTGCTCATCATTGTCGTTTAGGTCAAGAAAATGATCTAATAACATACGACAACATCATAATTCTTCAAATAATAACACTGAACAATCTTAATTAATCTTCGGTGCATGGACTCCTGCCACTCATGACACTGAATCGGCATATTATATTGACATAGGCATCGAGATTTATCTATTTCATCATAAAACACAGTACGGCTCAATTCTCACCTCATACCGGATTTTCGTCCCGCACGACTTCCGATCTCAAAAATGGGCTCAAACCACTCTGGGCTTTCAACATATCATGAACATCCTATACACGTGCCTCTATCACTTCTAAACAAATATTTATGATTATTATGGAGTCGAAAAATGTTAAATCAACAATTAAGGTTAAAATCAAATTTACTTCCCGAATCAAAATATTCACGCCACGTTATCTCCACATTGAAATTACTTTAACTTGCAATCATTCCATTAACTTAGGCCCGTGCCATTATTCACAAAGCATTGCAATAAACACGCATTTACACATTACCCATGTTCATTTATCACTCCGATACTTCTACTGATTATTATGTTTTTGTCAACTGGCAAACATCGCTGCACGAATAATCATCAACATTTACAGACAATTCAATGGACTTCATTCCTTCCCACAAGAACAAAAATCACTCGGCAACCCTCTACCTCTGGATACTCTTACAACATGCCTTAATATCTATAAAGTTTTCGATAACGGAAAACACATTTGAGCACTTATAAAATGAATATTAATCTTATCTGTACGTGAAACGTGCTCCATATAATTTAAAAAAATTCAAGCACTTGAATAAACAAATCAACCCTACTCTATTAAATAATCAAAATTATGATGAGTGCTTGATCTAATTATGAACATATTAATTTGTCCCTTTGTCTATCTATCTTTGAATTTATATGATCCGGAAACGGTTCGTTTCACAATCAAGTTACCATAATGAAAGAATATGATTTCCTCCCGCTAACGATAGCAATCTACAAATAATGGGTACTCATCTCAGCCTTGTAGTTAGCTAAACTGGACGAGGAGCACAGGCCCCGTCCAGTCTAGCCCTGCATCCTACTGGTTTTCATGCCAGTTTGAAGAGGTAATCCAATGCACTTTTCAGATTTACACATATTAATTTTCAAGTTTTAAAATTTTAACATTGTAACAAATTTACACACACTAATATTGAACTGAAACTTTACATGTCTGGCCCTTTATCTAGCCCACTTAATGTAAATATACATTCTTCGTTCCTTTCTTGGACACTAGGAACATGGGATACCTCGGGGACCCCCTTTACAACGGCCCGGACTTGCACTCGATTTCCCGTCACGTGTTCGCGCAGCTGACCAGGTATCAGTTGATGCTTGACTGTTGGTGAAATACGTCGAACACCCGTGATCGTTCTCACATTATGTACTTCCTAATTTCTTTTTGTAGAATCTCACACTCCTATCCGTAGGTTTTAATTTAATGAGTTCTGTAAATATTGGAACTCTTCCTGCTAGTATACTGTTCAAGGCTGTAATATGAACTACTTAACATCACGAATCACTGTGCTACGTAACATTCTAACACTTCGAACACTTCGAACACTACTCCACGAGTAAATACACACATGCTCCCTGGCGTAGTAATGGCATGGAATATTCACAAGTATGGTAACAGCTCGAACACATTATCAGAAGTAAGTCCGTCTCCATGACCCTATATTTATTTTCGTCTCCCCTCTCCTCAGAGTTCACGAAAGGTTATCTTAAGACGCGCGGCTCCTATATCCTCATACGACTATTTGCGGCTCTACTAGTGGCTTAACTATGGGATCCAATGATGTAATTATGTTCTCAAAGGCTCCATGCCAATTCTCAACTAATATCGTTCGCTGGTAATTGATATAATTGTGAATTTAGCTCTTGTATCCCAGCCTGGGATTTCGCGCCATATTGTAGCGTCTCCTGCCTGCAGCCAATCAACGGATAGCATCCACGATTTCTCAGAGTTACGCCAATCAATCTCCCTCAGTTAATAACTTTTAATAACTTTTATTATATGGTTAGACTTCTAAATTCCACCTTATTCCGAATTTATTAAATCACTTCCTTCTATAAATTTAATCTATGGAGTCAAGGTTGATAGTGCTTCTTACAGTACGAAGTTGTTGTACCTACTACTGGTCTATGAATATTACGATTGGTCCAAGCTAGCACGGGACAGAGAAGTTTCATATTTTTTTCTTCAAGTGCCAACCTTGTGCTCAGCTCCTGCTAGTAATTTGGAGCTCTCTTGACATCTTTTCTAGGAATTTTGCACAAGGCTCCATCCAGTGTGTCGCACTATAATTTCGCCCGCGGGCCTGAAACCTTCCACTGACTCGGAAATAACTCTTGCCTGTCTCTTCCCCCTCGTCACAATTTCTGAGAATTCTAATTCTGCTGTCCATTGTATTCCTTAATCTTAGTGGAGAGTTAAAAGCAGCTACATACTGGGATAATAAAACATTGACTTAGGGTACTTATCATTCGTTGGCTTCATGATGAAGACTCCTCATCTTCCAGTATTGAGACTTTAACCATCCCAGCTCTCCTCAGGTCTTTTAAGACCTATACATAATTTTAGTGCAACATGCTGGGATTCATAACCATTTCATAATCATCTCCAATATTCCTTGGTCTCATGATACTTGAAACTCGTAATAAACTATTAGAATAGAGTTATATGCATTAATATCATTCACAATATTCTTGTACAACACTTGCCTTATTTATTCAATAGAACTAGATAGTATCTTGTTTCTTTTATAAAAGTTACTTCTTATTACAATTGACAATTTTGTATTACAATCTAGCTTCTCATCTAATATCTTTCCGATATGTGTGCAACACTTCTGATACCCTCTAAGTTTCCAACAGAACTGTAAACTTCTCTTATTTTGAAACAAAATAATACCAGATTACAATAATAACGCACGGTTTGCTTTTAAATGACTTCTCCATGTTTCCTAGCTTTCCATTTGATTTTGACAATTATACTCCTGACTTCTTAATATGGAGTACTCTTACATAATCGTTTACGTCGGCAAAGGAATGCATTCAATAATCTGTCATATAATATTTCGATTATCAATTGACAATTTCATCACCAGTCTCGATGATCAAATCGTATCGCACTAGATAGGCAAGGTATGGCCATCATATACAGATTGAACTTAGCCTAATTAAGTCATTCCATAACCTTCGATACAGTTCTATCATTGATATTCTCGCCATGTATTTACATTTAATAAACTTTTACTTGAGGAAACTGCGATATTTACTTAATTCTGTATTACGTGCCACAACATTATTATTACCCACCGTAACCTATCGAGATACCACGGGGTTCATAGCTTATCATTTTTACCGATTCCTTCAGTCCGTTGCCTGTTATTCATTTAATCGAGCGAGATATTTGGGTTTCTGATACACTTGGACGAATAGTGATCGGACATATGATTTCATTGATTTTTATTTTCACCATAAGCTTCCATGTCTTCACCGACTCCAATCCAACATTCATTGCAAGGTTATATTATAATCAAGGAATCTAGATCTAACGTATAAGGGATAGAGATGCGACAAAAAGTCCTAGGACCATAGTTGTAGATCACTCCAAATTGAACCAAGATTGTGCCATCTGTTTCACAATACGGCTTACTGTTTAGCCACCAAATACCTCGAAATGAAGGTCTGCACTGTCATTAAAATTGCCTCCATATTTCAATATTTTTTGGGGGTGAAAAGTTTAAAATTTAAGTATCTTGGAATTTTTCCATCAGTTACAGGCTAAATTTTTCCAAATTCTCCCAAATTTCAATAATCTAGCCTGTCTGGCAGATTTTGCCGCCATCTTGATTTGGGGGGAGGGGTTAAGATTTGGACTTTCAGGAAACTTTTAAGCCCATGAAACCTATAGGTTATTATTTTGGATAAATATATCCGACTGGGATCTTATGCTGAGCGCCAAATTAGAAACCCCTGAGCGTGGCCCCCTCAGGGAATTTTTGATTTTTCTAGGGATCTTGAGGTCATCAGCTTCTCTGGTACCAAGTTTTAAGTTTCTAAGATGCCTAGAAGTGCCTCATTAATTCGTCTATTTTCATTTTTGTACCTTCTTATATGACTTCCATTTATTTATATAGATTTTATTGTTGAACACCACCCATGATTTTTCACTTTTGATTCCTTAAAAGAAGTGATGAAACATGAAGATTCTCAAGATTCTCGTCACTGTTGAGGTCATATACATGGCTGGTGTATATAGTGGAGGCCATTGCACTGACTACTTGAAGCCAAAGGTAGTGCCAATGCACTATGAGAGACTTCATCTCTTTTACAAAAATTGATGCCTGCCAGGCCATCAGATGATATCTGGATCATCTTTCATTGAAATTTGATTTTGAACCTGGATTTAAGGTATAAAACTGTGGTATAGCCACCATTAGGTGTTTCACAGGCAAGGTTAACTATGTTGGCATGGCCACTGGTGTTTCATAATTTCATTCAAGCTTTCCATGCACTGTGATAAAGGAATATAGCTGTTAGGTAAATTTATTCCCTATAGTAGTCTTTGTCTTGTCCGACTCGTTGGCTGAATGGTCAGCGTACTGGCCTTCGGTTCCGAGGGTCCCGGGTTCGATTCCCGGCCGGGTCGGGGATTTTAATCGCTTCTGATTAATTATTCTGGCTCGGGGACTGGGTGTATATGTCCGTCCCAACACTCTCCTCATCATATACAGACAACATACTACACTACCAACCACCACAGAAACACGCAATAGTGCTTACATCCCTCCATAGAGGGTTGGCGTCAGGAAGGGCATCCGGCCGTAAAACAGGGCCAAACCCACATGTGCGACGCAGTTCGCACCTGCGACCCCACAGGTGTGGGGAAAAGCGGCAGGAAAAGAAGAAAGAAGAAAGAAGTAGTCTTTGTCTTGTAGGTTGGCAGCTGTATAAAATGTGTACAATATTAAAAAGACAAGATGTCGGAAAGCTTAGTTCGCATTTATTTCATGGTCTTCCGGGCCGGATGAACTTGCCTCAAGCTCCTACAATCCACCATCCTATGTAAGGTAATTAACGCAACCATTGGATTACAGTCACTTAAGTATAAAATTTTGATGATTCTGATCGAATTCAAATGAATATTAGATGCTTGACCAAGTTAACCTAGCACACACTTCGCCCAAATTCACAACTTATCAAGGAACTTGCAGCTACGTTATGGTACAACTAGCGCTACCTTTCGCCCGAAGTCATAACTTCTTACAAGGTCCACAACCGTCCACTGCTACAACTACTCTGGCTAGTACCATCTATTAACAAATTCACGAACCTTTATAAAAGATTGTAATTAGTTCTTACTTACTCTTCCGTTCATCCAGAAGGTTACGTGTTACCTCAGAATAATTATTATCCACTACACTGTGATAACTTATCGAAATCTTACTCATTTTATAGCACCACGATTTCTATAAATATGAAAGACTCCAACAAACGAACATTAACCAAAAGGAGAGCAACCTTGAAGGCTTGTGTAACTCGCATTCAACACTTCGTTGAGTCAGAAATAAATTCTGCCGATATCAACCTCATTCAGGTTAAATTAAACAGATTGCTCTCCACCAACGAAGAAGTCAAGCAAATTCAAAGCCAACTAGAGTTGTATGATGAAGAAAATGAGGAATCTAACACGATCTACCGAGAAGAATTCGAAGACACAATCGACTTGCTGGAGGCTAAATTAAGGAAGGCCACCAATCTACAAAACATGTCAGGTAATGTTGAAGTGCTTACTCAGTCATCACATGACATGCCCAGAAATATCAAATTACCGAAAATAAATCTCCCTACCTTTAGTGGGACTCTAATTACCTGGCTGCATTTCAAAGACACATTTGAAGGCCTGGTGGTCAACAATAATAACCTATTAAACATAGAGAAATTCCACTACTTGCTCTCCTCTCTGAAAGGCGAAGCCAAGGACAGCATAAGAAATATCAGCATTTCTGACTCCAACTTTCAAGTAGCCTACAACATTCTGGTCAATCGTTATCATTCACCCAAATTAATTGCAGCTGAATACATTAGGCAAATTACGGAAACTTCACGTAAAATAGGTTCAACGGAGAGTGAAATACGCAAACTGATCAATATATTCAAGGGCAGTATAGATGCTCTTAATGCCCTAAACGCCCAACCAAGTATCCTAGATTTACTTCTTAATGAACTCCTACTCTCTCGACTAGACAAAAAACTAAGGTTAGAATTTGAAAAGGAGCATTCTCATTCCGATGCAGTTAAATTCGAGGAGCTCATTAGTTTCTTGGAGAGACGCTGTCAGACACTACAACTCTGCTCTTCTACCCAACCACCTACAGTCAGTTGTAACAATTACCCCAAATTAGCGCCACGCTTGATAACACAACAGCAATCATACATTTCGACAGCAGAGAGATGTTACATCTGCTCAGAAGAGCACAGACTGTATAAATGTCCTGATTTCCTCAATTTGAGTTCCGGTGAAAGGTTCAAATTGATCAAAGATAGCAAGCACTGCAGTAACTGCCTTAGTCCATCACACACTTGGAAGGCATGTAGATCCAGTACTACATGTAAGGTATGCAAGAAATACCACCACACGTTGCTACACCAAAACGATCAGAATGAGGAAAAAACTAACATAAAGAACACTATGGCACAAAACCCACAGGGTAACGACACACTCCAATCGTTGTATCACTCTCTCAGAAGTACTCCAAACACTCAGGTTCTTCTAAGCACAGTCACGGTTAAAATCAAGGACTCAAACGGAAGATATCATCGCATGCGAGGCGTATTAGATAGCGGTTCCCAAAGCAACTTCATATCCGAGCAGGCGGTACAACAACTTAAACTTAAGAAGAAAAGAACGACCGTTATATCCCTGAAAGCATTCGGTGAACTGACATCCGAAGCTGATTCATCGGTAAACGTAGAAGTGCACTTGACAGTCAGTGACTTTCATTTCAATATGGAATGTATAGTACTATCTAGGATAACTGGCAATATCCCTGCATCAAACATCGACCTCAAGGAATAGAATATCCCAAAGGATGTCATCCTTGCTGATCCAGATTTCCACCTTCCTCAGAGTACTCACTTACTAATCGGAGCTCAGTTCTTTTTGCATCTCATGAAGGAGGGGAGGAAATTTCGCGCAGGATATCCCACACTGCAGAACACTCAGTTAGGATGGATTCTAAGCGGGGAGTATCCACAGCAAACGAATGAAGGAGAAGACAATGGGCAAAGATCTAATTCATTCATTATTAGGTCTGACCTCAGTCTAGAGAATCAAAATACAACGATTCTGGTCCATAGAGGAAATAAGTCATGAAATTCGTTCACCAAACTTGTCTGCCTGAGTGAACATGCAAGATTACTACATGCAGGATCTCAATTACTCATTTCACCACTGCGACAGAGATGCTGGATACCGAGGATTCGCCAAATCATTAAGAAATGCATTCGTTTGTGCTACACATGCTTCAGACTGAGAAAATCAGCAGCTCAACAGAAAATGGCAAACCTCCCAAGATTTAGGGTTACTCCTACTAGAGCCTTTATGAACATTGGAGTAGACTACACTGGCCCATTCCTAATATGGATAGGCACACGACGAAGTAAGACAACAGGAAAGGCTTATGCTGGAATATTCACATGTCTTTCGATCAGAGCTGTGCACATCGAAATCATCTCTGATCTTACAACAACTGCATTTATGGCAGCACTACGTCGTTTCACCTCACGTCGAGGTTGTCCTGCCAATATCTACAGCGACACTGGCACCAATTTCTTTGGTGCATCGAGGGAATTAAAGGAACTTCAGAAGTTCTTACAAGATCTGAAGCAAGAAAAAGAAATTGTGAAGATCACAGAAGGAATAGGCATTACCTGGCACTTCATCCCTCCATCTGCACCTCATTTTGGAGGTGCTTGGGAATCCATGGTAAAAGCTTTTAAATTTCGTCTTCGAAGAACGATGGGAATAACAATACTCACCTTTGAAGAATTAACTACCCTATCTTCACAGATCGAAGCTTGCCTGAACAGCCGCCCACTATCCAGATTTAGCGATGATCCGACAGATTCATCCTATCTCACTCCATCACACTTCTTTATCGGTGAGCAACTCACGGCACTTCCCGACCACGATCTCAAACCTTGTCCTATCAATAGTCTCTCTAAATGGAGACATATACAAAAAATGTCTCAAGACTTCTGGAATATGTGGTGTAAGGATTACCTCAGCACACTTCAGCAACATTACAGATGGACACAAGAACATCCTAACCTACGTCCTGGTGATCTTGAGTTCATCAAGGATGACAACCTGCCTCCTCTTCAATGGAGAAGAGAATTGCTGGAAAATGTCCATCTCGGAGATGACGGTCTCGCCAGAGTAGCTACTGTCAACACCACTTCTGGTGCCATGATGCGTCCTATCAACAAGTTGTGTGTATTGCCAGAAACGAACTGGGAATGATCATCAAACTACAGTTTGCTTGAACATTATCAACATACTGTTATAAAAATCGTGTTTGCCCTATTTTTGACTAGTGCATTTTTGTGTGCATATGTTGCATTTTATTATTTTTCTGCAAAAGGCCAATACCTTTTGGTGGGGCGCTATGTTAGGTAAATTTATTCCCTATAGTAGTCTTTGTCTTCTAGGTTGGCAGCTGTATAAAATGTGTACATTATTAAAAAGACAAGATGTCGAAAAACTTAGTTCGCATTTATTTCAATAGCTACCGTTGTGATTTCTGACTATGGTTTCCACCTCGTGTGCAACGTTATAACTCTCAGAGGTTTGGACTCCTGTCACATAAGGTAAGTGCCTGAGGCTCTTGTGTTAGAGAACCTCATAGTACTCTAACTGTACCTGGAAGGATATTAAAGATTCAATCAACTGACCAATCAATGATCTGCATTTAGGGCGGTTGCCCAGGTGGCAGATTATCAGTTTTTACATTTATTTACATTTATTTATAATTGTTTACCTAGCGTTTTCTTAAATATTTTTAACGAACTTGGAAATTTATTGAACATTTCCATTTATTCCAATCCCTTACTCCTTGTCCTATAAATGAATATTTGCCCCAATCTGTCTTCTTGAATTCCAGCCTTATCTACATGTTATGATCTTTCCTACTTTTAAAAGCTCCACTCAAGCTTATTTTTCTGCTTATGTCATTCCACGCCAACTCACCACTGACATCTCGAAACATGCCATTACATGTTATAAATCTCATTTTCTTGGTCCGTATTGAGTTTTCATATAATATTTATTCAAAACAATCTTTGAAGGTGTCCACCTGTTCAATACAATTCATTTTTCTTTACAAATATAATCTTTACATTAACATTGATTCAGTTGCTGGGACATGTTTCACTCTCATTTAGGGCATCATCAGCCAGTTTCTAGGCTCAAAATCTTCAATTACAACCAGAATTCTGATTATAATATTTTAAAATTTTTAAAACTATTTAGTTCATGTTATTTTAAAATTTCTTTTTTAACAATACATAAAAATACCCATTTGACGACTAGACTAGAATAACTACTTGTGTGAAGTAGTAGCACACAAATACAACATGAGGCGAGCAGGCTTAAGTACAGCCAGTCGGTCTGATAGTGTCACCTAGACAAGCAAGCCACGAGAGAGAAAAAGGGACACTCAGTTCAACTCCATTCTTCATATTGAAGTTCCTGAATTCATCATTTATATGAGCACATTGAGTACTCCCCTGTTTGACTCTCACCAACAAGCAACTCACTACTTTGACAGCAGAACATCTATAAACAACGTGACAAAAAATTTTATGTACTCATTTTACTCACATAAATCTGAATTTACGGAGGTGACATGGGATCGACAACATGACAGTTAAAATCAACAATGATTCTAAAGTTATTTAAAAAAACCTTTACGAAATAGCCCTTTTAAACAGAGAATTCAGTATCAGATACAGTAAAATCTTGATTATCCGTCCCTCGATTAACTATTCTGCGGATTATCCGTTGCCAAAAAAAATTCTCGATTTAAAAGCAATTTACAGTCACTCCAAAACTGAATGAGCGTACTCTTGATGTCAATAATAATAATAATAATAATAATGTTATTGGTCTTACGTCCCACTAACCACTTTGACGGTTTTCGGAGACGCCAAGGTGCCAAAATTTTGTCTTGTAGGAGTTCTTTTACGTGCCAGTAAATCTACCGACACGAAGCTGATGTATTTAAGGACCTTCAAATTCCACCAGACTGAGCCAGGATTGAAGCTGCCAAGTTGGGTTCACAAGGCCATCGCCTCAACCGTCTGAGCCACTCAGCCTGGCTTTTGACGTCAAGGTATCTTGATACAGTATTCTGTTTTGGAGCGACTGTACATTGACTCTCAGACTCCTGAGTCCACGATCATAACGTACAATAACTACTGTATATACACGCACATAGACTGGTAATCAGCATTGTAGACATGACTTCATAAATTTTTTTTTACTATGTAATTTTATGTTGTCTAAAGTTATTTAACTTTTAACTGTTACATAAGAAGAAGGGTGCTATTCAAATTCAACAGTCATAAACTTTATTATCCATTCCATTGTTGATGAATAATGTACTGTAATGTGTCCTCTCCCAGCCCATGGAGCGTAGAATACGGTATGCTGGTCATTTCTACTTCAGAATGATATCTACAACTTATTTGGTAGCGTGTAACATCTCCGAGTACTGTACTTAGATCTTTCATATTGTTCTCTGTCAAGGTTAAATATTTTCACCACAGGCTACTGCATCGTAAATATTTCACAATGCACAGGAATCGGAAACCAGCCTAGCCGCCTGTCAACCTCCGCTATTAGTAGACAGGTAGGCTACATTCTGTACTGTAGTGTAAAGTAAGGAAATGCGAGAGTGACTGCTAATGTTGAACATTTATTTTCCATTTTAACAGCCGAGAAATGTTGAGATCGAAATCTGCAGTAAAAAGAAAACTTGTAATTTATACATACAAAATAAAGTTAATATAATCGAACGGTTAAAGAAAGGTGAACTAGTCTGAAATTTAGCATCAGAGTTCGGTGTGGGTGTGACAACAGTGCGGGACATAATGAAGAATAAAGACAAAGTGTTGCAGTTCAAGTTCTGACAGTTCGCATGGACTCGCTAAAAGAAACAAAAAATGAAAGTATCATCTTTAAAAGAACTGGATGCTGTGTTATTCTCGTGTTTTCAGCAAAAGAGAGGCAAAGGTGTACCTATTAGTGGTCCTACGATAACAAGGCAGGCACACATTTTTCACGAAAGATGGGGCTCTCAGGGTCCTCATGAACGTCCAATGATTGGCTGCAGAGATTGAAGGACAGACATGGTTTTCGAGAATTAAACATCGAAGGAGAAAAACTAAGTGGTGACAGCAGTGCAGCAGAAAACTTTAGATATGAGTTTAAGCGCATAATTGAGGGATACAATTTTGTTCCAGGTCAAGTGTACAATGCCGATGAAACTGGACTTTATTGGAAGTGCTTACCCAGTAAAACACTAGCGGATGCTGAAGAGAAATCAGTTTGTGGTCAAGTAAAGAGCGCGTTACCATCTTGTGCTGTGCGAACGCTAGTGGTGACCATACATAAAAATTAGCTGTTGTTTGTAAAGCAAAAAATCTGCGTTCTTTTAAAGGAACAGTGATGAAATATTTCCCAGTAGATTATTGTCATAACAAATCCGCATGGATGACGTGCAATATTTTCAGGACCTGGTTCTATAATAAGTTTGTTCCGCGGGTTCGAGATTTCTTGGTGTACAAAGGCTTGCCATTAAAGGCCGTCCTTTTTCTTGATAATGCACCCCGTCACCCTGTTGATACAGAGTTGAAATCAGAGGATGGAAACATTTGATCTGGCCTCTACAATATGCCCCTCTGACATAACTGTCAAACACTTTTCTGTAAAAGAAATAATGATGCTGCCAGATGATACTTCAAAATCGATGCTGTATAGTGCCAAAAAGGTCAGAGGGATGGGAATAATTTGCGCAGAATGGGAAGCTAATATACAGCATTACAATATTTGTAATCACTTACTCCAAGTTCAGGACGTTCACCTATCATACGTAAGGAAGTTACCTGAAGAACAAGATGTGGCACTCCACAGACTTCACATAAAAAAAGAAAGTCTCCCTCAAAGATTGATGGAAGAAAACTACGTGAAATTATGAGAAATCGATCCTTTCAGTCGTGTGCCAGCTACTACATAAAGGAAAAGGAGTAGTATGATATTCAGACTGCCCGAAAGCAAACTCCTGGGTGACTCATAAATCACCTCTGTCCTCTTCTGAATACATAAATGCAGTGAAGATGACATGCAACCTCACCTCAGGTCGGTTCCCGGTAGGTCATTCAACACAACCCGTTGCCGCCAAATTGGCTGCAACGAGACAGAAACCTTTGGACATGTGCTGGGATTCTGCCGGAGCATTGAACTAATGTGCAACCATCGCCACCACCGTGTAAGAACGTAGATTGCTCAAGGCTGGAGACAGCATGGATGGGAGGTGCACGAGGAGGTTCACTGCCTCTCTACAGATGACTCTAATCGTAGCGATCAACAGAGAGGACATTAAAACAATGGTCTTAGATCCCACCATTCGCTTTGAAAGAGACCTTAATCAGGCTCGCGATGTGGACCTAGGAAAGCAAGCTATATATGTTCCATGCTTGCCTTACCTTTCATCTAAGTATAAAATACCTATCGATCGGTGGATTGTCAGAGGCCTGCTATTCGGAGCAAGAGGCACTCTCCCTAGTCAGACATCAAACTTCCTACAAAACTTGAAATTTCCATTCTGCTAGTTAGAAAAAATAGTAATATAGGTACTGAGGGACTCTCTGCAAATCATTCATTTCCATCTGTACCTGTTGAATTAAGTGTTCACTCAAATGAACTGGTTGCACAGGAGGGCTTCCTTTCCTTTATTTTCTTTGAATACTTAATTCATCTCCAGTGTCCTGGTCAAAGTTACTCTTCATGAAAATGCTTAGAGGTTTGTCTTTTCTGATATCAAGTTTATTTTGAGATTTTCCATTTCAGCTTTCACAGTTTATCTGTTTTTCCAGCATTTGTGTTCCAAAGAATTCTTTCTGTTCCATTCTGTTGACAACCAAAGCATTTTTTCTATGATATACTTTCCTCACATTCATACAGTTATTCATAGTGTACAACCGCTGTTGTAGCTTCAGCACGCGCACTGTCTCCAAAATCGCTGTCGTTGGGCAAAAAAATGTGCCCTGGGAGAACATAGCGCAAAGTAATCTTTTCTAGCCTGGCATGAGTTTCCAAAATCATTTTAAGTATTAAAACTATTTTTATGTTGCAGTTTTGGTCCTCACATGTGTCCGACCAAAGAATAAGTTCCTTTGCACAAAGATTTTCTTGGATGTGTTTCTTAAGGCAGCTACCAACCTCCTGAGGTCCGCGACCAGCTTCACTCTCAATCCAGACATAACAGTAGTCTTTGTTGCTCTTGCCACTGTGAATACCTAGATTATAGACTCATAAGTGCCATTTATAATATACAATGCTAGTAGGAATCTTATGTAGGGGCAAAGTTTTCTCTAAATCGAAACAAAAGGGTTCTACATCAGGGTGTTCCTTGGTTGCAAACATGTCATCCTTCCTCTTTGCCTGTGCCTTTTCTGCCTTTTCCAAATGTAAATCTTTTTCATCTTTCAATGTTTGCAGCTTTATGTTCGCCACACAATGCTTCATTTCAACTTCTAATCAATCGCACATATTACACGTATCTTTCTCCAGTATTTTTCTATGCAAGTTGAATTTGGTCAAAAAAAATTTTTAATAAGAAGACAGACTTACTGGTTTAGTTACTCCTTCACAGAATAATCTATGCATTTTTTTCCACTATTGTATCTTCTGAAAGAAATTCTCTCTCTGTATTTGCTCTTGGAAAATTTAATATGTTTTATTACCTCTTGTATGCACGTATCAACTTTATTTTGTCCACCACCTACTCCATGACAATCACAAACTCCTTCCGAGCGTTTCATATGTATGCAAGTATGAAGAATGAAGCTGATTGATTATAGCGTTTCATATGTTTCAAAGCATTATTCATTTCACAACTTGATATCCTCAATGTCTATAAAAAGGAGGTTTTTCACACAACCACCCCACACAGTTTGTACAATCTACTACGTTTTCTTTTGGTTAATGTTTTTACTCTTTTTCTTCTTATTTCAAACTCTTGAACCATTGAGCAAATCACTGCACGCTGGGTGTCAAGTGATTCGACACTGTAAAACTTAATAATAATAATAATAATAATAATATAAAAGAATTTATTGGACTCCAACCTATTCAATACATTACTGTATAGGTTGGAGTCCAATAAATTCTTTTATATTATTATTATTATTGAGATTCTTTCAATACGGAAAATAAAATGATTTTCATTACTTGCACTGTAAAACTTGTCAAATTTGTTTCTGGCATTTTCCAAACATTTACAGGGGAAAATGTAATGGCGGAACTCTTTACCTTCTTTGAATGCATTTCTTTGAGTAAAATAATCTTTGTTTTGGATGCAAAGTCTTCTTCTGTCTTTTGGTTTTGGTTTTCTTACTTACGTTTTCCCCCCCTTTTTGGTCTTCCCAATACCTGATCAATCAGTCACTACTGATCTGCATTTAGGGCAGTCGCCCAGGTGGCAGATTCCCTATCTGTTGTTTTCCTAGCCTTTTCTTAAAATGATTGCAAAGAAATTGGAAATTTATTGAACATCTTCCTTGGTAAGTTATTACAATCCCTAACTCCCCTTCCTATAAACGAATATTTGCCCCATTTTGTCCTATTAAATTCCAACTTTATCTTCATATTGTGATCTTTCCTAAAGACACCATCCAAACTTATTCGTCTACTGATGTCCTCCCACGCCATCTCTCCACTGACAGCTCGAAACATACCACTTATAATACCAATAATGGTCCGTTATTGGACATTATACATTTTCCAGCTAACTCATTATTGGTTGCCTGCGTTTCGCACTCGTCTGCTAAGTTGGGCTCATCAGTTGGTACTTAGCACACCTACCAAGACGCAAGGCTAGTGCATACCGTGGAGGCCACTGCATAGGCTACTTGAAGCCACCAGCAGTGCCAATGCACTATGGGAGACCATGTCTCACTTCAAAAAATGTCCAATAACGGACCATTATATTGGTATTATAAACTTATTCATTCAGGACAAATATTTCATGTTCCCTATGGCAATCAACATCTGTATCACATACCACTAGTCAAGCAGCTCGTCTCCTTTCTCCCAAGTCTTCCCAGCCCAAACTTTGCAACATTTTTGTAATGCTACTCTTTTGTCAGAAATCGCCCAGAACAAATCAAGCTGCTTTTCTTTGGATTTTTTCCAGTTCCTGAATCAAGTAACCCTGGTAAGGGTCCCATACACTGGAACCATACTCTAGTTTGGGTCTCACCAGAGACAAATATGCTCTCTACAACCCCTAAATACTCTCATAACCATGTCCAGAGATCTGTACCCTTTATTTACAATTCCATTTATGTGATTACCCCAATGAAGATCTTTCCTTATATTAATACCTAGGTATTTACAATGATCCCCAAAGGGTACTTTCACCCCATCAACGCAGTAATTGAAACTGAGAGGACTTTTCCTATTTGTGAAACTCACACCCTGACTTTTATCCCCGTTTATCATCATACCATTGCCTACTGTTCATCTCACAACATTATCGAGGTCATTTTGCAGTTGCTCACAATCTTGTAACTTATTTATTACTCTGTACAGAATAACATCATCTGCGAAAAGCCTTATCTCTGATTCAATTTCTTGACACATATCATTGATATATATATATATAAGAAAACATAAAGGTCCAGTAATACTGCCTTGAGGAATTCCCCTCTTAATTTTTACAGGAACAGATAAAGCTTCACCTACTCTAATTCTCTGAGTTCTATTTTCTAGAAACAGAGCCACCCATTCAGTCACTCTGTTGTCAAGTCCAATTGCACTCATTTTTGCCAGTAGTCTCCCATGATCTACCCTATCAAATGCCTTAGATAGGTCAAACCCAATACGGTCCATTTGGTCTCCTGAATCCAGGATATCTGCTATATCTTGCTGGAATCCTACAAGTTGGGCTTCAGTGGAATAACCTTTCCTAAACCCAAACTGCCTTCTATCAAACCAGTTATTAATTTTGCAAATATGTCTAATATAATCAGAAAGAATGCTTTCCCAAAGCTTACATACAATGCATGTCAAACTGACTGGCCTGTAATTTTCAGCTTTATGTCTATCACACTTTCTTTTTATATAGGGGCTACTATAGCAACTCTTCATTCATTTGGTAAAGTTCTTCATGCAAACAATAATCATATAAGTACTTCAGATATGGTACTATATCCCAACCCATTGTCTTTAGTATATCCCCCGAAACCTGATCAATTCTAGCTGCTTTTCTAGTTTTCAACTTTTGTATCTTACTGTAAATGTCATTTCTGTCATAGGTAAATTTTAATACTTCTTTAGTATTAGTCACCTCTATGTGGACATTATCCTTGTAACCAACAATCTTTACATACTGCTGGCTGAATACTTCTGCCTTTTGAAGATCCTCGTATACACACTCCCCTTGTTCATTAATGATTCCTGGAATGTCCTTCTTGGAACCTGTTTCTGCCTTAAAGTACCTATACATACTCTTCCATTTTTCACTAAAATTAGTATGGCCACGAATTATGCTTGCCATCACGTTATCCTTAGCTGACTTCTTTGCTAGATTCAGTTTCCTAGTAAGTTCCTTCAATTTCCCCTTACTTCCACAGCCATTTCTAATTCTATTTCTTTCCAGCCTGCACCTCATTCTTAGTCTCTTTACTTCCCTGTTATAATATCGTGGATCTTTACCATTCCTTACCACCTTTAAAGGTACAAACCTATTTTCAAATTCCTCAACAATTGCTTTAAACCCATCCCAGAGTCTGTTTACATTTTTATTTACCGTTTTCCACCGATTATAGTTACTTATTAAAAACTCCCTCATGCCTGTTTTATCAGCCATGTGGTACTGCCTAACAGTCCTAATTTTAATCTCTTCCTTTCTTTAACATTTATTTTTAATTACCACAAAAAGAGCTTTGTGATCACTAATACCATCTATTACTTTGGTTTCTCTATAGAGCTGATCTGGTTTTACCAGCACCCTATCTAGAATATTCTTCCCTCTAGTTGGTTCCATCACTTTCTGAATCAGGTGCCCTTCCCATATTAACTTATTTGCCATTTGTTGGTCATGCTTCTTGTCGTTCGCATTACTTTCCCAATTGACGTTGGGTAAATTGAGATCACCCGCTACAATCACGTTCCTTTCCTTATTGTTTCCCACATAGCTGATTATCTTATCAAATAATTCTGAATCAGCATCTGCGCTACCCTTTCCTGGTCTGTACACTCTAAGGATATCAAGTTGCCTATTATCTTTAGAGATGAGCCTTACCTCTAGAATTTTGTGTTCGTCATCTTCAACTTTTTCTTACCTTACAAATTTTCCTTTCAGGAGAATGAATATTCCCCCTCCTACCATTCCTATCCTATCTCTACGATACACCCTCCAGTGATGTAGATGTTGATTCCCATAGGGAACCTAAAATATTTGTCCCGAATGAGTAAATTTATAATACCAATATAATGGTCCGTAATTGGACATTATAAATTTTCCAGCTAACTCATTCTTGGTTGCCTGCGTTTCGCCCTCGTGTGCTAAGTTAGGCTCGTCAGTTGGGACTTAGCACACCACCCAAGACGCAAGGCTAGTGCATACCGTGGAGGCCACTGCATAGGCTACTTGAAGCCACCAGCAGTGCCAATGCACTATGAGAGCTATGAGCACATGAGGGCGAAACGCAGGCAACCAAGAATGAGTTAGCTGGAAAATTTATAATGTCCAATAACGGACCATTATATTGGTATTACACCCTCCAGTTCCATGAGAAAATTTCTGTATCCATGATATCATTTCTCAGCCATGATTCAACTCCTTTTACAATATCTGGTAAGTATATATCTATTAAATTACTTAATTCTATTCCTTTCTTTACAATACTTCTACAGTTGAGCACTAACAGTTTTATGTTGTCCCTACTTGATACAGTCCCCTGTTCCCTTAACACCGCTCCCTAGGCCACCCTGTTTTCGTGAATGTACCTCCCTATGACCCTTCTAAACAAATTTCCTTACTTATATGTACCACTGCAGTTTAAGTGAAGGCCATCTGAGCACAGGTCCCTATCTCCAACCCACCCATTAGGATCTAGAAATTTCACTCCCAGTTTTCCACATACCCACTCCATAGTCTCATTTAAATCCCCAATCACCTTCCAGTCAGTATCCCTCCTACACAGTATTCCACTGATAACAATCTCTGCTTCCTTAAACTTCTCCCGTGCTGCATTTACTAGATCCCACACATCCCCAACTATGTTGGTACTTATACCTGCTTGTCTTACGTTGTTAGTACCAACGTGAAACACTACCACCTTCTCCTTTCCCTCCTCCTTCTCTTCTACTTTCTTCAACATCTGCCTTAACCTAATTCTTGGATAACACTCTACCCTGGTACTCTTTCCTCCACACACTTTCCCGACATGTCTAACGATAGAATCTCCCAAGACCAGAGCCTCAACCCTACCCACCTCATTTGACCCCCCTCCCCCCCTCCTGGTCAGTCCTATCTTCTCTCACTGCTGCAGAAGCTACTTCCTCCTCCCTTTTCTCCATCCCATGACCCTGTTCCACCTGTCTTTTCCTATCCACTACTCCACATTTCCCTTTCTCCTACCTCTTCCCTTTCTCCTACCTCCACACTTCTCGGCAACAGTTCCCTGTTCCTCATCTTCCCTCGGTTGTTCTACCTGCAGTGACTCGTACCGATTTCTCACCGACACCTGTCCTGAATTTTGATCCTGAATGTAGCCCTTAGCCTGCAATCTCCTTCCCCTTAAAACATTAGACCACCTGTCTTCCACATTTCCCCCCTTTCCTTCCCATGCCTCTATTACACCTGCTGTATCCTGTACATTGTTTGGAGGCCTACTTTCCTTCCTGTCCTCTGAGAGAATCCTACAGTAATTATCTCCCTCAAGCTCTCCAACTCCTCCCTCATACTCCTTAATGCCTGGCCACACCCACAGTTCCTACACTCGCATTGCTTAGCCATTTTTTACTAAATAATGAAAAGAAAAGGAAAAATAAGATAACTTATTCTGTGAAAAATAAAAGTGAAAGGAAAGAAATATTGTCTAGGTTTGTTCACAAAGATCACACGACAGTAAGTTAATTAATAGAGGCTACTACTACACTACAATACTACTTAATTGTTCTTTTTTTTAAAATTCCTACAACATGCTAACATGATGAAAATTGCTGTTAATTACTGGAAACAGAGAATAATACACAAGAATTACACAATTCTTAACTGCAGTTAAGTCTACCCTAATTACAACAGAATTTTAGTAAGAGGGTTACTACAGATACCACTGAAACGGTACTATACTACACAAATATTTCACAGTAATAGAATAAACACACTACTTTCTAATAAGATACTATAATACACTACAATAATTTTAAACTACGTTCAGACGTATTCTATTTACAACAGGTTATTAACAAACAAAAACAGAAAAGAAACAGAAAAGAAAATTGCCATTAAAGTTTGAAATTCACAAAACTATTCAAAATTATAGAATAGGCACTCTATTTTTTTTTTTTTTTAAGTTACTATACTACACTACAATAATGTTAAAACTACGTTCAGACGTATCCTAGCTTCTTACTAAGCACAGCTGGTTCAACATTGGCATTTTCCACATCATTAGTATCCAAAGGCTGCTGTAGGTTTGCTTTATTTACGGTTATTGGCCTTTTGTCTCTTTCTACTTGGTTACTGCAGGACCTGCAGTATTCATTTGCTTTATGAATTATGTGACATGTCCCATCGTCAGATTCAGTACCCACTACTACACTTACATTCAAATCATTACTTTTGTGTGTTTCAGTAAGAGAAGTACTTGTCACAACAGGTGTTTTTTTTTTCTAGTGGTTTTACATCGCACCGCCACAGATAGGTCTTATGGCGATGATGGGATAGAAAAGGCCTAGGAGTTGGAAGGAAGCGGGCGTGGCCTTAATTGAGGTACAGCCCAGCATTTGCCTGGTGTGAAAATGGCAAACCACGGAAAACCATTGTCAGGGCTGCCAACGGTGGGATTCGAACCCACTATCTCCTGGATGCAAGCTCACAGCCGCGCACCCCTGACCTCACGGCTAACTCGCCCGTTCTCAACAGGGTTGATGTGTAATTGTTCTGAATACAGTTCAATAAGTTCACACTCTTCAGTTTCACTGCAGTTGTCTTGATTGTATAAAAAATGATTGTGCTCAGTATGAGTTTCGTTATTGGATAATAAACCTAACTTACCACCTTCTGAATTGGTACTCATATCACACGCACTCAGTTCACTATTATTCAAGTCTCTTTGTATGCCAAATTTGTCACATAAAGCCGACGACCAATCTTGCGATGTGCCATTAGAAAGAGATGAAAAACTGCTCAGCACACCTGGCAAAAGTGACTCCATAGTAACAGGCACTAGAAAAACTGCTCAGCGCACCTGGCAAAAGTGACTCCATAGTAACAGGCACTAGTTCAGTAAGGTCCATATTATTGTTTGAATATAAGACATCTTTTGTTAGAATATCAGAGTTTGAAGACGAACAATTACGCCTACTTCTGCATTCCAGTACTTGAGAGGATACGCTGTCATTGTGTAACTGTCTGATCTCTTTCCTAGCAATCAAAAGAAACACGAAATATATAAGAATTTACATACAAATAAAAGAAAGTATTTTAATTTCAGTTAATACGTGCTAATTATTCAGAAATACTAGGTGGCAGTGCAGTTAGGAGCGCGCAGCTGTGAGCTCGCATCCGGGGGATAGTGGGTTCGAACCCCACTGTCGGCAGCCGTAAAGATGGTTTTCCATGGTTTCCCGTTTTCACACCAGGCAAATGCTGGGGCTGTACCTTAATTAAGGCCACGGCCGCTTCCTTTCCATTCCTAGGCCTTTCCTGTCCCATGTCGCCATAAGACCTATCTGTGTCGGTGCGACGTAAAGCAACTAGCAAAAAAAATTTAAAAAATAAAAAAAAATAAAAAAAAAAATAAAAGGAAATACTAGGGCTACGACATAGGTTATGTTTACTTTCTTTTAATTAACTTATACACCTTAAACTTGATCCATTTTCATCCCCTCACCACTATACATTAAAAGGATTGACTGTTAATTATTTCAACCACTAAAATAACAGCAAATCTTTAAATAATGTTTTTGTTTGTAAAGCTGTTTGGAGGTTAACATAGAAAGGAAACGTTCGTTTTCTTACCTGTAAAACCTCGTAGTTATTAGAAATCCTTATTACATTTGTAACAATGTGTTCAGTTCTTGCTCTGATAGCCTCCGTTACTGGTACCACAATGTAGGGAATACGACAGCACAATCGTTTACCATGTAAAAATGCACCGTAACAACATACTAGGTTAGTAAACACTACACAGCTGATGTTTTGTGGTTTGTTGTGAACCAGTGCAACCACCTGTTTCATTTAGCATCACTAGACCACAGACCAGTAAAAGGCACTTGGTCTACTGTTGCTTAACTAAACAGTGGCTTATGGCTTTTGGTTTCATGATGCAAAATACAAAATCAAGCATAGGTAAATAGGCACTTAGATTTTTCATATATTTTAAGGCAACCGTTGCTAGGACATGTGCAGTTATTTTTATTCATTTAAGTTGCGTTGTTTCTCAACAGAATGCGCACAAGTACTGATATTTACGAAATGGTGCTTGATCTAGTGATGCATAACATGGTCCAAATAATGTTTGGAAAACACACAAATAAAAATTATTTTCCACTCTTACAGTGGGAGAATTCTGATATCCTCCAACTTGACACAGTATCATGTCGTTCAATAACAGACTCATGTTCGTGACAACTGCAGGACTACTGTGATTTTGCAAATATAACCATATACGAAAGAAAATATTTAACTAACACCAAACAAGAGGCAACAATGTCACGAAAAACTCCAGAAATATTTCAAGGTTTTTCACTTTGTGGTTTCAAAATAAATTTCTGCGAACGTTCATCATCTGATAACTCAGCATCACCCTTTTTAACAGTTCTTGGTCCGTTGAAAGCATATTGCCTAAAAGAAAACACATAACTTATAAGTTTTTTTTTTTTTTGCTAATTTGCTTTACGTCGCACAGACACAGATAGGTCTTATGGCGACGATGGGATAGGAAAGGTCTAGGAATGGGAAGGAAGCGGCTATGGCCTTAATTAAGGTACAGCTGCCGACAGTGGGATTCGAACCCACTATCTCCTGGATGCAAGCTCACAGCAGCGCACTCCTAACCGCATGGCCAACTCGCCCGGTAACTTATAAATGTCACAATCGCAGTTGAGACCTGAGGTCCACATATGTGGACCATATATTTTTGATGTACTAAACACTGTGTAACAATAATACTACATACATTATCATAGCTATCCTTCAAGTTATCTTTGCAAAAAAAAAAAAAAAAAAAAAAAAAAAAAAAAATTCTGTATCCAAGTACTAAGCTCTATTTATTTCGACTTACTTGAAAGGCGGTCATCTGTCGGCGCCATTCTACCGTTTTCGCAGAACACGAGTTGGCAAAGAATAACACAACTTGATGTAGATTCACAGTAGTGCCTTCTGGACCCGAAAATAGGTACTAGAAAGTCCACAGAAGAGGACTCTGGGTCTCAACTGTTGGAATCTTGCACCAAGGAAATAAAATAAAATAATAAAATGTAGTCCTCATGTGGACCCAGGGAATGAAGAGGAACAATTAAACCCTGACCTGCAACATCGTGCTAGTTACAAGTTGACAGTTTATTATAACCTCTAGGTTCAAAAAGTAGCATTGTTAAGGATATGTATATCTTCTACGATGATTCTTGGATGTTTTAAAATGATTCACAACGAATTCAATATGTAGAAGATAATAAAAGGGACAACTTACCTTGAGGCCACATGGTATGTTTTGTTTACAAAAGTTTAATCACACATACTGCCTTCTTGTTGCCAACTGTTGAAATAAAACAACTGCAATACAAAGCGCGGTACCTGCACGATTATTGCAGTCCAGTGTGATGCACGGAAACGGGATAGTTTCTTTCAATAAAATAAAAACCTAACCCGCACGATCGTGCAGTCCGATGGGGGCGGGGGGGAGGAAGGACTGTACAGTATTACATCATCCACAAATATCCTTATCTGTGATTCCAGATCTTTACTCTTATCATTTATATATACAGGGTCTTTTATTGGCTCGATCAGAGTGGCAGGGGATCACGCATGGAAGCGCAGCTGGGTGACTCATTTGCCGAGAGATATATTGCTTCATGACCGGCTAAGATGATCTAATGCAGTGTGGTAGCGATAACCATTGCTTCACAGCAATAGTTTAGTTTAACATCTGTGATATTGGTAGGGTTTTCAGTGTATTTGCTTTAAAATAGCATTGTTTCTGTAGTAATACAAAAGTTATAGTGTTTAACGAGTGATGTATACAGTAGAACAGTGTGTATTCATTGTGTTGTGCTGTGCGAAGCATTCTTCTTATACACAGTGCTGCTTTTGATTCATTCACAAATTTTCTGGCATCCTCCCTCCCCATAGGAGTACGGTACATAAATTAGTAAAGAAGTTGCGCACAACCGGGTCCATTCTCAACAAGAAATCACGCTGGAGATGAACCGTTTTAACAGAGGAAATACTTACAGAAATAGGGCCTCTCTTGGAAAGAACTCCAACAAATTCCCTGTCACGTCTTGCCGTACAAGCCAATGTGTCATTACCTTCTGCCTACAAAGCAACAAAACTGTTAAAAGCCAAACTGTACAAACCCACCCCTGCCGAACATTTAAGAGGACCTGACAGTTTTGCTAGGGTTTGGTATTGTAATTGGTTGCTTCAGTCAGTTCATGATGGGTATATTGACCCAGAACTTTTATTTTATAGTGAAGAGGCATGGCTACACTTAAGTGACTATGTAAATAGTCAAAACAGTCGCTACTGGTGTGCAGAAAATCCGCACCAGCTGCATGTCCGTTCACTTCATGGTGTAAAGATAGGAGTTCGGTGTTCAATAAGTACTCACAGAATTATAGGGCCTGTATTTTTCCATGAAACAATAGATGCTGATCGATATGTAGACCTTATTCTCAGACCATTCTTTCAAGAGCTGACAGCAGAAGAAAGGAGCAGTGGTTACTTCATGCAAGATAATGCGACGGCACACACTGCTAATCGGTCTATGGAGGTAATACGGGAAGTTCTCGAAAATCATGTGGTTAATTATACCCCTAGATCCCTGTGATTATTACCTGTGCAGGATGCTGAAAGGAAAAGTGTATGTGAAAAACCCTCACACAAGAGAAGAACTACAAGAGAACATTGCACAAGTTATTTCGAACATCACACAGGCTGAGATTTGCCGAGTGTCTGCAAACCTGTTTGCGAGGTGTCAGGTGTGTTTGACAGCTGAGGGATCAAATTTTGAACATCAAATGTAATGCCAGGTAGGTTTTAGACTAATAAATTCTCTAGAAATGGCTTTCTATAAGTGTGAATTGCCGCAATGTAGTGAGGAGCAAGACATGCATTATACCGGCTAGCGGTGGAGTGTCATTGTGCCAGCCGTATCGCGCTCTGAGTAGTACTGTGGAACGAGCTAAAAAATGATCCTGTATAAGAAAACATAAAGGTCCAATAATACTGCCCTGCAGGACTCCCCTCTTAATCATTTCAGGATCAGATAATGCTTCACCTACTCTAATTCTCTGAGTTCTGTTTTCTAGAAAAGAAACCACCCATTCAATCACTCTTTTGTCTAGTCCAGTTGCCCTCATTTTTGTCAGTAATCTCCCATGATCTACCCTATCAAATGCCTTGGACACGTAAATTGCGATACAGTCCATTTGACCTCCTCAGTCTAAATATCTGCTATATCATGCTGGAATCCTACAAGTTGAGCTTCACTGGAATAACCTTTCCTAAACCCAAACTGCCTCCTATCAAACCAGTTATTAATTTTTCACTTGTCTAATGTCGGAAATAATGCTTTCCCCGAGCTTACAAACTACACATGTCAAGCTGACAACCTGTAATTTTCCACTTTATATTTGTCACCCTTGCTGTTGTTCACTGGGGCTACTATTGCAACTCTCCATTCATTTGGTATAGCTCCTTCATGCAAAAAGTGATCAAATAAGTATTTCAGATATGGCACTATATCCCAACCAATAGCCTTTAATATATCCCCAGAAATCTTATCAACCCCAGCTGTCTTTCGAGCTTTCAACTTTTGTATCTTTTTATAAATGTCTTTATTATCATAGGTAAATTTTACTAATTTGCCCCCTCTATCAGGACATTATATTTATATCCAACTGCCTGTATATATTGTTGACTGAATAGTTCTGCCTTCTGTAAGTCCTCGCATATACACGCCCCTTGTTCATTAACCATTGCAGGAATGTGCTTCCTGGAACCTGTTTCTGCCTTAAGGTATCCAGCACCTGGTTAAGAGCAACATGAGGTTGCAGTACCCAGATTGGAACGTGGTGATGAATGAGGTGTGCTGGAAAGATAGACTAAAATGGAAATAAATCATATTTGGCATAACCTGGCTGGATCTGGATAAGGCAGAATGATAAATATAATAATATTTTGAAGATCAGAGTATTTGTGTATGTTGTGTTCTGCAGAAGAACTTAAAAAATATGAGTTGATTCTGTTTTCAGCCAACATTGACTCCTTTCCTCCAAATGAATTAACTCTTTGGATAAGGGCTGATTTGATACCTTTTGTCTAGTAAATAGATGTGTGATAACTACAGCTGCATAATGAATTTGATTTTGTACACAAGGCAGTTAATTGTTTGAAATGAAACCTTATTAGTAGTACTAGGTAGTTTGATCCCATCATCTGTCGGAAATCTCATTGCATCTTTGAGGGAAACACTTTAAGAAGGATTCTTTAGTTAGTATGAAAATAACTAATTTTTGAAGATGATAGCTCAGAAGATACTATAATACTATAATTGTTGTGAAATTTAGATTTAAGACTTGTATATTCTGCTGCAGAATGTTGGGTACCAGTATGGGCCAACAGCTCTCTTTTCAATAAGATTGATGCCCAACTCAATTCTGTTATGAAGATCGTAATTGGGCACATCAGATCTAAACTTCCATATTGGCTGCCAGCCTTAAGCCACATTGCACTGCCAAAGCTGCAGAGACAGAATGCTCTTGTGAGGGAGTTTTCTAAAATCAGGCTCAACCCTGACCTGCATATTCATCATGATATCCCTGCACTATGGATAAATCATTTAAGATCTTGATGTCACCATACCCTACTAGCAAAATCACTTGAGGGAAAGCAAATCAAAATTAGCAACATGTGGTCTCGGACATGGATGAAACTGTTCCCCAAGAACTTCCAAAGATATTTTCTCACACAGGATTTGCACTAGGCATGGAGTCTGCATGGATAACTTGTTCAGGTGATCTTAAGTTTCCTCACCCCAGTATGAGTTTAGTGCCAAGTGACCATGCAGCACATTACAAAAGACTGCAAGTTGAGGGCCTGTCACAGAAATTGTGGCGACTTCTAAGCTGCCACACAAATAGTACTTCAATGTATAGAGGGACTGGACATAAAAATCTAGTGTTTTCTTTTAGATTAATTTGCTGGTCTAAATGTGAACAAATGTAACTGTGTAAGTTTTAGTATTGTACCTCAGCCATGCAGCATTAAAATATTTTTATTTATGTGGTCGAATCATTCTTTTTTTTTTTTCAGGTTAATGCCATCTGCACAGATTTGGTATTCACCTACTTTATCTGCCCTGCTATAGTAAATCCAGAGGCCTATGGCATTACAGATGCTCCCATCAGTTATATAGCACAGTTCAATCTTATTCAGGTGGCAAAGATTGTACAGACACTTGCTATGACTCGCTATGAAGAAGTGGACTCTAAGGTTACTGATCTTTATAGCCAGTTTGAGAAGGTGAGTGAGTGAATTGTGTGTACTTGTTCAGTAGTTCTGCATTTGAGAGGGGGTGGGGGGAGAAATCTAATGAGCATTCACAATCATCATCATCATCATCATCATCATCATCATCAGTTCTCTACTCTAGCAAACCAGTTGCAAGTTCTAATATGCATTATTTAAGTAATTTGGAAAAGATTTTTGTTCTAGAAGAACACCACATTTGTTCATATGCACCACCACTTACAATGTGCAATCTACATTTTCTTCTTCAAAATCGAAAAAAGTTTTTCAGTATATGCTTCTGCTGTATTACTGTCAATGAAGAGCCAGTTAAAACAATGAACTAAGCGATATTTAATCTTAATATGTCTTAGGATAATTTTCTCCTGTACAGACGATGAAGGTATGAACAGACTCCTGTTAAGATAAGTAGGGGACCCATTGTAGGTAGTTGAGATCACAAAAAATATTTTCACAGTTCAGTTTTAAGCATTTAGATTATCACACATTATTATGGATAAGTGTTCTAAATTAGCAGATTTCAAATTAAAGAAGTAATTGACGTTACTGAAAGACATCGTAATAGAGCTATGAATAGTGTATTCACTGTATTTGAAAGAAATGCACAGTGTTGACAAAAGTAGAAAGCAGCTCTCCAAAATATAATAAATGTAAGGAATTGTTTTGGGGTCTGAAAAGTTTCCAGAAAGAAGACTACCTAATGAACCGTGTAGTAAATTTATGTAATGATGACTTTGGTGTTCATAAAACGTTGAACTTCGTAAAGTGAAGTTTACAGCTAAACATGACCTTGGCTGGAGAGAATTCACAGAGAACAGAGTGGTTCAGAAGATGTAGAAAAAAAGAAATCTTTCCATTGTCAACAAACATCAGTGTGTTGGAAACTGCCTTCTGCAATGAGAAAGTATTAGCCTTTCATTGATGTGTAATCTGACAAAAAGAGAGCAAAGCCTTTATGCTGCTCCATATAAAATTACCCCCTACTCAGACTGAGAAACCAAAGACATTTCTGAAATGTAATGCAGCCATGATGTATCGGGTAAACATTTTGGTTTCAGAAATATTTTAACCATTGATTTGTTGAGAATTTTTAGATATGATAAAGCTAATTCTTTCATTTTATGGTATTTGTGATAGTGTCACCACAAGTGTGGAGAATTACAGAATTGACAGCATATGATTTAGGTCTAAGGTTGAGACAAGAATAAATTGAAGATTTGTACTGTTAATAATTTTGCTCTGTAAATTAGAGTAAATAATCCATTCAGTAATAAATTTTAATTCATACCAGAATATTTTGATATGTTGTTGTTTGAGTCATCAGTCCATAGACTGGTCTGAAGCAGCTCTCCACGCCACCCTATCCTGTGCTAACCTTTTCATTTCTATGTAACTGTTGCATCCTACATCTGCTCTAATCTGCTTGTCATATTCATACCTTGGTCTACCCCTACCGTTCTTACCACCTACACTTCCTTCAAAAACCAGCTGAACAAGTCCTGGATGTCTTAAGATGTTGATCCGATCTATCCATCTCAACTTCAGCATCCTTCTGTAACACCACATTTCAAAAGCTTCTATTCTCTTTCTTTCTGAGCTAGTTATCGTCCATGTGTCACTTCCATACCATGCCAAGCTCCACACGAAAGTCTTCTAATTCCGATATCAATGTTTGAAGTGAGCAAATTACTTTTCTTAAGAAAGGCCTTCCTTGCTTGTGCTAATCTGCATTTTATGCCCTCCTTACTTCTGCCATCGTTAGTTATTTTACTACCCAAGCAACAATATTCATCTACTTCCTTTAAGACTTCATTTCCTTATTTAAAATTCCTGCATCACCTGTCTTCGTTTGACTGCACTCCATTACTTTTGTTTTGGACTTATTTATTTTCATCTTGTACTCCTTACCCAAGACTTCGTCCATACCATTCAGCAGCTTCTCAAGATCTTCTGCAGTCTCAGATAAAATAACAAT
The DNA here is from genome assembly GCF_040414725.1 of Anabrus simplex. Classification (NCBI taxonomy): domain Eukaryota; kingdom Metazoa; phylum Arthropoda; class Insecta; order Orthoptera; family Tettigoniidae; genus Anabrus; species Anabrus simplex. Next base: position 1,549,278,022 of record NC_090265.1, on the reverse strand, counting down.
ATCATCGGCAAATCTCAAGGTTTTGATTTTCTCTCCTTGGATTGTGATCCCCCTTCCAAATTCCTCTTTGATTTCCTTTACTGCCTGTTCTGTGTAAATATTGAAAAGGAGGGGGGACAAACTGCAGCCTTGCCTCACTCCTTTCTGGATTGCTGCTTCTTTTTCAAAGCCCTCTATTCTTATTACTGCAGACTGATTTTTATACAGATTGTAGATAATTCTTCGTTCTCGGTATCTGATCCCAATCACCTTCAGAATCATAAATAGCTTAGTCCAATCAACATTATCGAATGCCTTTTCTAGATCTACGAATGCCATGTACGTGGGCTTGGTCTTCTTGATTCGATCCTCTAAGATCAGACGTAAAGTCAGGTTTGGTTCACGTGTTCCTACATTTCTTCTGAAGCCAAATTGATCTTCTCCCAACTCAGCTTCAACTTGTTTTTCCATTCTTCTGTAAATAATACGTAATAAAATTTTGCAAGCATGAGATAGTAAACTAATGGTGCAGTAGTTTTCATACCTGTCAGCACCGGCTTTCTTGGGAATAGGTATAACAACATTCTGACAAAAATTGGATGGGACTTCTCCTGTCTCATACATCTTACACACTAAATGAAATAACCTTGCCATGCTGGTTTCTCCTAAGGCAGCCAGTAATTCAGAAGGAATGTCATCAATTCCAGGTGCCTTGTTCCTATTTAGGTCTCTCACAGCTCTGTCAAACTCTGACCTCAAAATTGGGTCTCCCATTTCATCAACATTAACAGCCTCTTCTTGTTCCAGAACCAAATTATCTACATCTTTACCTTGGTACAACTGTTGGATATGTTCCTGCCAGCTTTCTGCTTTGTCTTCTTTCCCTAGAAGAGGCTTTCCATCTGAGCTCTTAATATTCATACACCTAGATTTTGTTTCTCCAAAGGTTTAGTTTATTTTCCTGTATGCAGCATCTACCTTTCCTAGAACCATACAACCTTCAACATCCTTGCACTTCTCCTTCAGCCAAGCTACCTTGCACTTTCTATCCACTTCATTCTTTAATCGCCTGTATTCTTTTCTGCCCTTTTCATTTCTAGCATTTTTGTATTTTCGTTGTTCATCACTGATTCTTAGTGATCTTTTCTTCCTTCCTAACATTTCTTGAGCAGCCCTACTGACTTCATTTTTCATGATTATCCACTCTTCCTCTATTGTATTTCCCTCAGCCTTTTCATTTAGTCCTTGTGCAACAGGTTCCTTGAAACAATCCCTCACACTCTTTTATTTCAACCTGTCTAGATCCCATCTTTTTGCATTCTTTCCTTTCTTCAATTTCTTCAGCTTCAGATGGCATTTCATGACCAACAAGTTGTGGTCAGAGTCCCCGTCTGCTCATGGGAAAGTTTTGCAATCCAGCACCTGGTTTCTGAATCTCTGCCTAATCATAATGAAGTCTATTTGATATCTTCCAGTGTCTCCAGGTCTCGTCCATGTATACAGCCGTCGTTTGTGGTGTCTGAACCAAGTATTGGCAAGGACTAAATTATGATCAGTGCAGAATTCAACCAGCCGACTTCCCGTTTCGTTCCTTTGTCCCAATCCGAATTCTCCTACTGTATTACCTTCTCTTCCTTGGCCTACCACTGCATTCCAGTCTTCCATCACAATTAGATTCTCGTCACCTATTACATATTGTATTAAATTATCTATCTCTTCATATATTATGACTTCATCATCCGCTGAGCTAGTAGGCATATAGACCTGCACTATTGTGGTGGGCATTGTTTTGGTGTCTATTTTGACGACAATAATTCTTTCACTATGCTGGTCGTAGTAGTTTACCTGCTGCCCTATTTTCTTATTCGTTATGAAACCAACTCCTGCATTTCGCCTTTTTGATTTTGAGTTGATAATTCGGTAGTCGCCTGACCAAAAATGCTGTTCTTCTGGCCAACGTACTTCATTTATACCAACTACATCTAACTTTAGTCTATCCATCTCCCTTTTCAGATTCTTTAATCTACCACAACAATTCAAACTTCTAACATTCCACGCTCCGATTTGCAGATATACTGTAGAAAATGATATAATTTCCAAAAATTTGTTGGAAACTGTATATCATCACATAATCAGTGTGGTAGTTTGGCATGAAAATTACCTTGTAATGCGTGTTACTCTAACTTGAAGGAAATATAATCACTGAACATTCTATCGCAAAGTTAAGTCTAGCAATAACACGCATTTTGATTTTTCAGTTGGTATTTGATAGGGGAAAGTGTCCATTACTCCATGAGAAAATGCAAAAAATGTATTTATGAATGTATCTTGATTAATTACTGTTGAATGTACAAGACGGTTCATATAAACTGGGTAATATAACACATTACACCCTTTTAGATGGGCATTAACAGGAGACAGTATATTGCAGACTAGCTGTGGGAGTTTCGTATGGCAAGCAAATAAAGTTAAAAATCTTTGTATGTTGTGAATTTTTTTAATTATTATTATTTAACTGTTATGTAGGAGTTCATTTCTTTCATTTCTTCCCCCTTTTCATGGATGGACCACAACCACATGCAAGGAACTCAAGTGGCAACATTATACCAGTTATTTGTTGCATTATTAGGTGGCAATGCACCAATCGTTTCCTCTGTTTCAGTTGTGTACAATATTGATGGTGTCATACACATAGTTTCAGTTGTTAAGTCAAACATTACTGGCTTACAAGGTCCATCAGTGTGATGTAAAGGATATTCCAAAGGTAATTTTTATATACCCCTACCAAGAGAGACAATACTGACCTTAGTGAAAGAGGTGGAAGGAAAGAAAAGGGAAAGAGCAAGACAGACAAACATGGCACTTCTGGTTTGGCAAATTTGACAAAAGTTTTTCAGACCAGAGTCCTGCGCTAACTGGTTGAGAACATTCCGAATGCTAACCTGTACGGAACACTGTGCTGGAGGTTGCATTCAAAATGCTTCGTGCCGACTGCATGCTTGACCAGTTCAAGAATTTTTGCATCTGTTTGAACAAATTTGTAAGTTTAGGTATGATTTAAAGCAAAATATGACTACAATTCAGTACACTTTGTACAGTACATAATCTACTTTTGAAGTTAAAACATGTATTTTTCTCTTGCCTTTTATAAGGAAGAAATGTTTATGCTTATGTTTAATTGTCAACTTGCAAGACGTCAGAGGTAACTGCTGTAAGTTTGAATTTTCGGCTGGATGTGTGACCTTACTGATCTTTTACTGACTGGCCAAGCTCTCTAGTTGAGATCTGTCTATAACAGTGTCCTCTGAATTTATTGTTTTTCTTGTTACAAAAGATATTCTTCTACCAAACTTCATAGAAGAGCAAAGGTAGTACTGCCATATAGAATGACTACCGTGAGTTGCAGGAGCTGGGGAAGGAGAAACACGTTTAATATTACACATAGCCCAAGGGTCCTCCCCTCTGAACCATTGACATTGCTGCTGTGAGAAAGCTTGTACACCCCAAAGAAGCAGGTAGCCAAGCCATAGGAGCAACTATATCAAATGGGTATGTGTCAAGAGACAAGACTAATCAATGGTTCATCGAAAGGTGGGTTAGCAGCTTTTTGGAAGTTGTGATAGTGGCAGTCTAGATGATTGATATGGCCTTGTAATAATACTTATGATGGTTTAGCTACGTTGATGCTGTTACATGGCTGAAAGCTACAGGAAACTACAGCCATACTAATTCCTGAGGACATGCAGTTCTCTCTGTGTTAATGAATGATGTACCAATGATGACTGCCTCCTGGGTACAGTATTCTGGATGTAAAATAGTCCCCCATTCGGATCTCCAGATGGGGACTACATGAGATAGGCCAATAATCAGGAAGATGAATACTGACCTTCTACAAGTCAGAGTGTGGAGGGTAGAAGTTTTTACCATGATTATCAATCACTCACAACTGATTTACATTTAGGGCAGTTGCCCAGGTGGCAGATTCCCTATCTGTTATTTTCCTAGCCTTTTCTTAAATGATTGCAAAGAAATTGGAAATTTATTGAACATCTCCCAGTAAGTTATTTCAATGCCTGACACCCCTTACTATAAACGAATATTGGCCCTATTTGTCCTCTTGAATTCTAACTTTATCTTCATATTGCTATCTTTCCTACTTTTAAATTAAAGACATCACTCAAACTTATTCATCTACTAATGTCATTCCACGCCATCTCTCCACTGACAGCTTGGAACATACCACTTATAGTATTTACAATTCTTATTTTTATTATCCACTCAATTCAATGCATAAATATGTTTGTCTTTAAATGGACATTACAATACAAACGTTAATTGGGACATGTTTTGCTCGCTGTATCAAGCATCTTCAGCCATCCTTTATACGATTTTCTCAAGGTTGAGTCATACATGAAACCTTATTTATAATAATTTTTTTCATTGAAAGTGTTTTACACAATACATTTTTTTTTGTCACTGCTTAAAAAGTGTGTGTCGAAGGGGTAAGTAATTTCACACACATGGTTTTTTCTTCGTTCTCTCCTTCTCCTTTAATTTTATTCCTTAACATTTCACTCTCCAGTGGGACAAGGACAAGAAAAGTTAGAGACAAAATACATCAACAAGAAGAAATAACACTAAATGGACATTACAATACAAACGTTAATTGGGACATGTTTTGCTCGCTGTATCAAGCATCTTCAGCCATCCTTTATACGATTTTCTCAAGGTTGAGTCATACATGAAACCTTATTTATAATAATTTTTTTCATTGAAAGTGTTTTACACAATACATTTTTTTTTGTCACTGCTTAAAAAGTGTGTGTCGAAGGGGTAAGTAATTTCACACACATGGTTTTTTCTTCGTTCTCTCCTTCTCCTTTAATTTTATTCCTTAACATTTCACTCTCCAGTGGGACAAGGACAAGAAAAGTTAGAGACAAAATACATCAACAAGAAGAAATAACACTAGAAACAAGCAATGGACCCAGTACTTACCTACAATTAGTCATCATCCAACCCAGAGGACATGAATAAGGTTTTACCTGTTTCATCTTTGAATTGTTTAAGATAGTGAAAGAAAACTCGACATTAAGGTTAATCATTAATTTTAATTCAGGAAAATGAGATTAACATAAATAACCAAAATGGTCATCATCATCATCATCATCATCATCATCATCATCATCATCATTTTCTAACTCCAGTTTCCCAGGTGTGGTGTACAAGTGCTCGCCATCTCCTTCTGTCTTCATACATCTTCTGTTCCAGTACATCCTCCCATTTGTGTCCTCTTTCCTCCACATCTTATCTTACAGTCTCTATCCATCATTTTCTTGGTCTTCCTCCTATGAGATTAAAGTCAAAATAATTTCTGGAAGTTCTTTCCCTGTTCATTCTCATTATGTGCCCATACCACTGAAGTCTGAGTTTCTTTATGACACTGGTAACAGGAACCTCAGTACTAGCTACTTTCCCATTCACTTCATTTCTGTTCTTGACCTTTCTGGTAGTTAGGTTCATGGTTCTAATGAATCTCATTTCAGTTGCTTGGATTCTACTGAAGTCTTTGTTTAGTAGGGTTCATGTCTCTAAACCATATGTGAAGATTGGTACAAAGTAAGTGTGGCACCTGATTGTTTTTGCTTTATGTGGTATTTTGCAGTCCCAGGGAAGATTTTTGACTTGATTGTAGAAGTTTGATGTTTTCTGTGTCCTGCTGAATATTTCCTGCCTAACAGTCTTGCGAGATTGCGCTTCCAAGGTATTTGAAGTGGGAAGCTGATTCGATTTTTACTCCTTCCAGAAATATATTTGAGCTTGTTCCTTCCCTATTGATTTAATTTCCGCTGTCTTTGTTTAACTCATCTTCAGTCCAAAATTTTGTAATGTATTGTTCCATTCATTAAGTTTCTTCTGAACTTCTGTTTCTCTCTCTGACCATGAAAGCACATCAGCAAATACCAGGGTGTTAGGTTCACTGTCCATTTTCTTGATAGATTTTATGACCTTGTCCATTACTATTACGAACAGGAGTGGTGATCGGGCACTTCCTTGTTGGACACCTCTCTTTGTTTCAAACCATTTCGATTGTCCGGTGCCTTTCTGGACACAGCTGTAGCACTTCTGGTATAGCATCTTGACTTTGTCTATTAAGTACTTTAGCACCTTTAGGTCTTCCAAACATTCCCATATCTTGTTTCGAGGAACACTATCATATGCTTTTTCAATGTTTACAAATTCAGTCACAAGATTTCTTCCATATTCCCAGTACTTCTCTGTCAGCATTTTTACTGCAAAGATATGATCCACAGTACTTCGACCTTTCCTGAACCCGTGTCGTTCTGCCTCAAGCAAAGGTTCCATTATCTTCCTACTAAATCTCATTTCTATGATCTTTCCCTGCATCTTCAGTATGTGTGACAACAGCGTGATGCCTCTGTAATTTTTGAACAGTGGGATGATGACTCCTTTACTCCAATCTTCTGGGATTTTGTTTCTTTCCCAAATCACTGATAACACTCTATATAGCCAATTCAAGCCTGGTATTCCAGCTGCTTTATCATGTCTGAGTTGAGATCATCAAAGCCTGGGGACTTCCCATTTCCCATGCTCTTTAGTGCTGTTTCTACCTTAAGCCATGTTAATGGGTATTTGTAGTTTTTGGCCTCATCTATACTACAGTCATTAGTGGTGGTGTTGCCCCCATCTCTTTTTTTTTTTGCATAGCACCAACACAGATAGGTCTTATGGCGACAATGGGACAGGAAAGGCCTAGGAATGGGAAGGAAGCCTGGAGTGAAAATGGGAAACCACGGAAAACCATCTTCAGGGCTGCCGATAGTGGGGTTCGAACCTACTATCTCCCCATCTCCATTTAACAGCACATTGAAGTACTTCATTTCATCCCTGATTCCCTCCTCTGTTTGTTTTAAGCTAGCATCATCTGTTTCCAGTGCAAGGATGTTTATATATTCATTTCTTTTATTGTTTATTATTTTGTTTCCTACTTCCTTGACAGTTTTCCTCTATCCTAGTACTAAAGTCACCCCAGCACTTTTCCTTTTCTTCCTGGATCAGTCTTTTTACAACCAGTTTCTTTTTCCTGTATTCGTGTGCTAGATGTTCAATTTCTAATTCATTTCGTCTGTCATCTGTTTTTTTGTTTGTTGAGGTCTAATTTTCTTTTCAATATATTTCTATCTTTTACTGCTGTCTTCCCTCGATCATTCCACCAAGGTTTTTCCTTCTCTTTTGGTGTGGTACTTGTTTTTCTGCAATTTTCCATGGCTTCTTTTACAAGGGTTTCTTTGAATAAGGACCATTCTTCTTCTACTCCACCTTTCTCAGTTTTGGGTAATTTGGCTGTTGGGCTCACTTCATAGTTTCCTTTCCTCTCCATGTCCTTCAACACCCATGTCTTAATCTTTGGCATTTCCTTTTGTTTAATATTGGGCACATGGACATCTTTTAGGTCAGTGATTAATAGCCAGTGATCGATATCTAAGCACTCGCTGGGTATGACTTTAACATCTGTAAAATACTGACCTGCTTTTCTATCAGTGATGATGTTGATCAGTCTTGAACTTTCCATCCCAGCTGTATCTCGTTACTTTATGGCTGTCCCTCTTCTGATACCATGTGTTCTGTATGGTTAAGTTGTTTCGCACACACAAATCAATCAGGTTCTCTCGTTCAGAGTTTCTGTTACCATAGCCATGGGGACAAACGATGTTTTCACATCCTAGTCTTTCTTTACCAACTTCGGCATTCAGATCACCCATAATGATTGTGTTCTCCTCTGTTATTTGTTCCTCAAGTTCAATGAGGAATTACTCTTTCTCTTCTGTAGTACATCCTGGCTGCAGTGCATATACTTGCAGGAGAGTATGATGTGCATTACCAACACAGTCTCATCTGGATCATCCTATCACTCACATATGTGACATCTGTGTGTCTACATGTTTATGAAGGAGGAAGCCAACTCCATTTTTGGATTCACTATTGTTCCCACTCCAGTACAGCATATATCCATTTCTCAAGGACTTCTTCCCATATCCTTTCCATTTTGTCTCACTCAACCCCAATATCTTGAGCTTACGCCTGTCCATAAGATCCACAAGTTCTTCATATTTGTTGGTGAGAGTGAGGATATTGAGTGTACCAATTTTCAGTCGCTCCTTCTTGGAGGGTTTTGTGTCTTCCTGTATCTCCGATGTGCATCAGGCTTTTGGCCATTATAAATAGGGACCTTTCTTCTTCTTCTTCTACTACTACTACTTCTTCTGCTGTCCTATTAAAAAAAAAAGGCAATCTAATTATTTGAAAATAGTAAGTTAGTAGACTACCAGAAATCAATGATTTCAAGAGACGGCCACTCTTTCTTGAAAAATTTAGAGAGAAACGATATGGTAACTGTAAGGGTAATAACAAATTAACAATTTTTCCGTGAGGTTTAATTTAGTGAGCTTTCACAAGGGCATTAAATTCTAGCCTACCAATTAATTATCTTCGAAAACTCCAACTTCAAAGACCAGGAATACCCTCATGAAGGGCAGTAAAATATATTTAACCTCGAGAGGGAAAAGGGATTGGCAAATGCTTCACCACAGCAAAAAATATATAGTGGGAAAACTACTACACCAAAAACAATCCCGATCGCCATAGCAATGAATACACACAGCAAACACAAGGAAAACGACCAATCACAGAATTAGAACACAACAAAGGTCGTTAACATGAGCGAAAGAAAATCAAAGCCCACCCAAAACACAAAATTACAAGATTGAATATGGTAATATTATAAGGTGGGTTCAATAGATAAAATAAATTAAGGGAAACTAAAATTTTTATGCACGTACGAAACCTCACATTACCTGTTAGTCACCGATAGGTGAAAACCTTTTAAAATTCACATAATCGAGCAAACCTCATTCCCAAATTAATAATAACTTGAAATTAACAAATTTATTTTATATCTTCACATCATTTACATTTTTATCAAAATCATTTAATAGCCACTGACGTTGAGAAAGTTAGATTCAAAGCACTAAAGACATGCCGATTTCCATAAAGTAATTATTCAGAAAAATAGTAGTTCGTGGTCACTGAGATAAAAATTAAGTAGGCTTGAAGAACTTACGTGCACAGATTCGATTCCCAGTGAAGAGTACATCAAATCATACTGAACTTACAGAGTAGTTCGTCAGTTATCCCAGGGCACAATAAATCACCAGGCATAGAAAACATTAGGACAATGATAATGCACCGTTCTGGCCATGCAGTCGCGTCGAGCCCCACTGTTGGGTGACACGATGCACCGTTACGGGTCTATGGCCCCGTCGATTAGCACTGGAAGCACTCTACACTCAGGGTCTTAACAGGTACTTCTTGTTGTGGGGCTATTTCAGAGAGTCGCAGGTCTTTGTGTATGCCGCAGCTAGCTAATGTGTCCATATGAATACGTGGAAGATAGGAATACGTGTCGCATCTGTGGTGAGAATCGGATTCGGAATCCTATTGAGATTTCTGAATCTCTGCATTGAGGTTTTCAATTCATCGCTGTTCAGTCTGCATTATCTACTTCTATAATTTGTGACATGCATGCAACGACCATGACTTTTGTTTTAGGTTAAAGTCACTCATACTTCAATATGACCTTGAGGTTGCCATTAAATGTACAAGTAAGGTTACTTACATATATTGTATAATGAAAGGATGGAGATATTCTGGATGGGATTCTATTTATTAATTTAAGTGATCCTACCTAACTAAGATGAAACTAAAGCGTGATCCTAATTTTAAATATTTGGAATCATTGATAATGACACAAAGATGGCTGACGTAATTTAATTAATTTAGACCTATTTCAGCATAATGCAGTGAATTTGAATTAATTAATCTTCATTTTCCAAGAGCTTTTCGAAATAATGAACACATGTTTACATTTATTCATTAATATACCTGAACCTTGAAATTAATAATATTATTTTCGAGATCTCGTTTTTAACCTGTTCTGTTTGAATGTATCACCTATATGATCATATTCTTTCTTTTATTTCATTCTTTACTTGTTTTGGGTACCCTTTCTTATTTTCATATAATGGTTACATTAGGAGAAGTTTAATCTTACTTGCATCAAGTCCAGCTATTAATAATGCCCTTTTTTTATGTGATACCTATCCTAACTAAAATCAATAATCATCACCATCCTAGCTAACTTATGCTGTCCTGATGTGGCTCGTCTTGACGCAACAATAGGTACACGCCCATCCTCGCACATACCTTCGAGGATCGTATTAACTTAATGCTACTACATAAAATGAATAATCAGAAACAACACATATAAGAACAAGAAATATGTACACTCAAATGTCAACAAAACATCACATGATATCTCTACCACTTAAACTTAACTACTATGTCCATGAAGTAAAACACCTAACCTAACCGATATCATGACATGTGTCCTCGTTGTTATGTGCGTGGCAGGCTTCATACACGCCGCAAGCGCATCGCCATCATACCAACTGAAAATCCTAATAACTGAACGTAAATTCCGAATATTGCATCCGAAGTGTCGTGATAATCGATTCAACAACCGTGGCCGACATCGTATCGCAATTAATAATCATCAGCATCACCATCTTAGCGTACACTTACATATGAACATTACAATCTTAGCATTCACTCATGTAGGAGTATTACAACCTTAACATTCACTTACACACACATGGGTATTACAATCTCAGCATTAGCTTGTACATAAACATCACACCTCCATTTACTTTATCTAACCTCACAGTAATATAACACAGTTAAATAGTACAATCTGTATAAAAATCAGTCTGCAGTGATAAGAATCGAGGGCTTTGAAAAAGAAGCAGCAATCCAGAAAGGAGTGAGGCAAGGCTGCATTTTGTCCCCTCTCCTTTTCAATGTTTACATAGAACAGGCAGTAAAGGAAATCAAAGAGAAATTTGGAAAGGGAATCACAGTCCAAGGAGAGGAAATCAAAACCTTGAGATTTGCCGATGATATTGTTATTTTATCTGAGACTGCAGAAGATCTCGAAGTTGCTGAATGGTATGGATGAAGTCTTGGGTAAGGAGTACAAGATGAAAATAAATAAGTCCAAAACAAAAGTAATGGAGTGCAGTCGAACGAAGGCAGGTGATGCAGGAAATATTAGATTAGGAAATGAAGTCTTAAAGGAAGTAGATGAGTATTGTTACTTGGGTAGTAAAATAACTAACGATGGCAGAAGTAAGGAGGACATAAAATGCAGACTAGCACAAGCAAGGAAGAGTTTTCTTAAGAAAAGAAATTTGCTCACTTCAAACATTGATATCGGAATTAATGTTTTTGAAGACTTTTGTGTGGAGCGTGGCATTGTATGGAAGTGAAACATGGACGATAACTAGCTCAGAAAGAAAGAGAATAGAAGCTTTTGAAATGTGGTGTTGCAGAAGAATGCTGAAGGTGAGATGGATAGATCGAATCACGAATGAAGAGATACTGAATCGAATTGGTGAGAGGAGATCGATTTGGCTAAATTTGACGAGAAGAAGAGATAAAATGATGGGACACATCTTAAGACACCCAGGACTTGTACAGTTTGTTTTTGAAGGAAGTGTAGGTGGTAAGAACGGTAGGGGTAGACCAAGGTATGAATATGACAAGCAGATTAGAGCAGATGTAGGATGCAATAGTTACGTAGGAATGAAAAGGTTAGCACAGGATAGGGTGGCATGGAGAATTGCATCAAACCAGTCGATGGACTGATGACACAAACACAAATAGCACGTTCTACGTAACGAATTTTAGGATGAATTTTCACTATCACATCTCAACTTATTGTATAATTCTCATGGCGCAGCACTTCTCACTATTTCAATCACTAAACCTCACATGAGCTCACCCACGCATCAATAGCATATCACGATATCATCCCCACACTATATTATTCATCAACACAATAACTATCACCATCACAGGCACTTAATACACTTGGCACTTACATCATCATTATTATTATTATGATTATTATTTATTTCACGTCGACTCACATTAGTATCATCACTCGTAACTTCTCTACATTTATATCACCTGTAGAACGTCTTCATTGATACCTCGATATGCCGTTACTTCATAACCATTCTCGTAATTATAGTAAACCTGCTGCAATTATCATTCGAAGAACAACGTACCCTGGAATTTACAACGTTCGTTGTCTGCGTTCTTATATTAAATCACGTATCCATTTACCTGCGTTACCTGTGTTAACTGCACAATAAATATGCTGATTCAATGCCAATGCCTGTTACATATGCATACGTAAGCTCGTGCCTTTCAGTAATCACGATACCACAACATAATATAAACAATGCCGAAGTCGCCTACTGACATAACTAGTCGTTCGCTCACATGATACCATAGCATTTCGAATACCGTATCGCCAAACGCATATATGAATTTCTATAGGCCAAATAACATAATATCACGTCGCTCATTGTGTAATTACTATTACGTCTTGACGAACTACTTCAGGACATGTACTGTATATACACTACCATCTACATTGAGAATACTAATAAATAAAATATAATGCACATAAATGCTGCATAAAATAAATGCACAAAAAAAGACATTATTAATGAAAAGAATGGGTAATTACTGACTTGGATGGCCAGGGTATTGGAAGCACTACGCCTAAGTTATCCTTCCTCGTAACCACGCCATCATCTCAGGTGGGCCCGCTTGTATTCATCTAGTTCTCCATGTTCTCATGTGTACTTGTACTTCCTGAATACATTTCTGACATTGTTATTCTACTTTCATGCAGATCACACCTGAAAAAGGCTAACATTAGGTTATTCAATACACACACACAATCACTATTAAACCAATACTGCATGTATTTCGAATTACACATGAATGTTTTCGAGATACCGACAATTTCTATTATGGATCGCGTTGCTTTCCTTGTAATGGCTTTGCCTTGTACAATTGCGAGTATTACGTTGTTATTTCGCACTGTTTGCATTCATTTGTGGTGTACATACCACCTAATAACTTCTTTTCACATTCGGTTCATGTACACTGATAATATGCTCATACAACAACAACTTTTCTTAAGCTTCCGTGAATCAATTCCACATTACCATTACATCGACACCAACAATGAACAATGAACAGCTTTGAATGTCCTCCTTTCGTTTTAAAACTAGACATGGAATAGCAGAATTACACACTAGACGTGGAAGTTTATCTTAAGTACCTACTTATATCTATCGATACCTAGATGTCGCCACCGTCCTTATTAACAACTATCGATGTTTAACATTACATAACATTACCCTATATGTACGATCTTTGGTTTCGTCTTATTTTATACATTCTACATTTTACATTTAACTTAATTCTAACATTATTTACAAGTATTTACATGTCTTTCCGCTCAAAGATGAAAGCAAAGTCTCTTCACGATCACTTCTTCACGTATTCAATGTTTGTATTTCGGTTCTCGCCTAGACTATTCCGGCGCCATGTTTCCGGACCTTGTGCTCGTTGTTTTTACTCGCGCTGTGGCACATATTCCACATGGAAACGGCACAATAATATTAAAATGATAGGAAATGTAGTCAGGGTTTGAAACCCTCAAATTAAGACCACTTACCCGGGTCCATACACTAAGACAACGCTGATATCCCGGGAGACCACATCATGTATGTGCACGCGATGGCTTCCGCTCACTGAGTCACTTCACATAATGGCTGATCGTTCCTCGCCAACATAGCTACACAAGCTTTATCAGGGTGCCGCATTCTGATAGGTTGATGAGAGGAGGAACGACCAGTTTAGTCCACTAACGCAAGATCGCTGCACTCCACAGAGGCTGCAGGAAAAGGCCAATTTAATTGACAACTAAATGTATGAAGTTTTAAAGGAGTCCGCTTTTAGTCCACAGATGTAAATACAATTAACATGTGATGCGTAATCCCAAAATCACATGTGAAGTTCGGTAGAAACCACATACTTTAATAGTTTAAATGACATGAATTTCCACGGTGTGATACCCAGTTCTAAATTGTTTTTGGGAAGGGGCTTTAATAATGTTTCGCCTCGTACATTGGTGTCGCTGTGATTATAAGAAGTTTTAAAATGTTTTCCATCGAATGTTCGCGAAGGGGTGACGTTCATATCCAGAACATACCAGGTCAGGCAGGCTACACGTGGAGTCAGGCAGGTAGTCTATTGTGTCCCTGCAGCTACATCACACACCCAGCTGTCGCTGGCTCGCCTGCTTGCTTCTCCAAGCGTAAACAAACCAAGTTCGCTCTGAATGTCGTGCGTGCTGATGGAATATAATTAATCATCAAATAATACGGCATGTTCCGCTTGTAATCGGTACATATCCCTCCCTCTCAGGGAAAAAAAGAAAATACTTATGAGGATTTTCTTTTGATTTCAAGTTACTCAAAGTATTGATCAGAGGCACATGGGTAAATCCAGTCAAGAGTCTTCTGTGCTCATCTGACATAATATAGAAATAAGATGATGTCATGTCCATGCCTGAAAAAATACTCTTTTTTCCATAAAATCGCTTAATGACATCTTTAAGCGGAGGAGGGTGATCATACTCAAGTACCTGTTGGTCATTCAAAGCACGAGCGTCCAGGCATAATCGCAGGTTACCATTGGGTTTCTTTACTATGGTGAGCAGATTAATATAGGGCGTAACGCACTTGGAGATAATTCCGTCGGTCTCCATGTGACGAATCAGTGTCCTGGTTTCATCCTTATATTTCTCAGGCATCAGGTATGGCTTGCGTTTATAGGGTAAAGTATCCTTGACGTTGAAGTGGTGTCTAAAATTCTTAATCTCTCCATGCTTCTCATCGAAGACGTCCAGATATGTCTGATAAATCTCTTCTTCTGCCGCTGCTATGTTAGGATGGCATCCTGGGGCTTCAGTTACACTGGAAATGTAGGTGAGAAAATCAGGCCCTTTGTCATTCAAAATTTCATCGATGGGTCCCTCTTCTTCGGGATCACGCTCTTTTTTGACACGGGTCCCTCTTCTTCTTCTTCTTTTTGTACCTGGTCGACTGGGGCGGCGTCGCCAATCACACCATCGACTTGTGCATGGGATAAATCAATCCCTTGAAGTCTGGGGTCTTCACCGTCTACCAGCTGTAACTCTACAGATCCGACCTTACATAGATTAATAATATTGGCAGAGTAGTCAATAGTCACCTTGTATTTAGACAGAAAGTCTGAACCCAAGATAAGGTTAAACTTCATGGGTGAGACTATCAGAAAAATATGCTCACACACTTCTTCATTGATAACAGACTCAAGTAAGACTTGCTGCTTACATTTGATATTCTTGTCAGGAATAATACCCTTGATCTTAACTTGTGCTACAGGCAAAATAAGAATGTTATATCTGTCCTTGATTAATGTTATCAACTTGTCAGATATTAGAGAAACTTGCGCTCCCGAATCCACTAGTGATGAGACTTGGAATTCCCCAATGTTAATATTGTTTATCAGTAGACTTTGTTGGACATGTTGATGAATGGGTAACTAGTCTTCAAATTATAAGCTATCATCATCAATATGCCAATAATTAACTATGTCTACATGGAATGACCCAACCTCCTAATTTTCAGGCAATTTTATTTCCGGAAAAGTTAAGGTTTTTAAACATTTTTTTGCAACAGCACCTGTGGTCTCTGGATTCTGACCAAAGGTGTTGTTTCTTTTATGGTATTCTTGGTATTCAAGAGAAGTCGCCCCAGGTTGATGACACTCTTGTTTCTTTTGATGGAGGTAGTCCTGCGTTTCTTTCCACCGTTTGTGCAAGTCGAAATTATTTGAGTCTCTACTCTCTTCTTGTCTTTTCTCTTGTTTTAGCCAGGTAGGTTTAGTTTGGTACGGAACCTGGCCACAGTATGGGAGTTTCCTATACCCTCTATATCGTGTAGGTGAAGATTGAGTCTCTCTCTCTCTTCCCTTCTATCCATTCGTTCAGGACTTTGTCGCGATTGTTCAGAAGTGTTAACCTGAACTGGATGTGCGGCTACATCCTTACTCTTGCTCGGTTTCAAAGTACCCTGCGCATGAGCAGTATCAAGACGTTGTAATACAGCGGCTAATTGATCCAAGTTATCTTCACCGCTACTAAGATCTCTTGAACGTGAGAAGGATACTGTAACGTAATGACCTGTATGAGTTCCTTCTCAGGCAAAGGAGGGTCTAAATACTGCATCTTCTTCAACTGAGATAATAAGTCGGCATATCGAGAGGTGTTGATAGAGGTGTTATAACTTCTCGAATACAGTTGTTTAATAAGGTGCTGAGTTTCTGCGTACCAAAAATGTTCGATTAAAGCCTCCTTGAAGTCAGAGTATGTCTTAATATTAAATTTGAAGACAGCGTACCAGGAAAGAGTCTTGCCTTGTAATAATCGAGCGACTGTTCTTAGTTTTCTGTCTTCGCTAATTTTATGTTCCTGAAAATATTCCTCTACATTAAGCAGAAACTTCTTAGCCGTATAATCCTCTTTACTGGAGAATTTAGGAGGTTTTTCCTCTTTAATTTTAACAATCGTCGTCTGATATGACGTTTCTCCGACTCCCTCTATTGAACTATGAATGGGTCTAGATGCATCTCGAGATTCAAGATTAACGACTTTAGTAGCTTGTTGATCGAGATTGTTCTTGACATCTCCCAACTGGAGTTGAACTGTTCCTTTGACTTGTTTGACATCGTTTCTAGTTCAGTCTTAAGTTTGCCAACATCTTAGTTCAGTCTTAAGTTCGCCAAAATCTTTACAAATACGGCTAATTTGTGTGGTCGTATTATCGGCTTGCTGGGTGAACCGTTTTTCAGACTCACCCTGCTTGGCTTCTAATATGGCAACTTCGTTTCCTAATAATAATAATAATAATAATAATAATAATAATAATATTTGCTTTACGTCCCACTAACTACTTTTACGGTCTTCGGAAATGCCAAGGTGCCGGAATTTAGTCCCACAGGAGTTCTTTTACGTGCCAGTAAATCTACCGACACGAGGCTGCTGTATTTGAGCACCTTCAAATACCACCGGACTGAGCCAGGATCGAACCTGCCAAGTTGGGGTTAGAAGGCCAGCGCCTTTACTGTCTGAGCCACTCAGCCCGGCAACTTCGTTTCCAACTCTAGAAATGTCATTTTTAACTGTGTCCCTAAGAGAATCTTGGACAGAAACAATTTTAGCTTGTATTTGCGAAAGCTGACCGTGTGATTCCTGAAATTGTGTCTTGAAAGCTTCAGTGTCCTGCGAAAGCTGTTGGAATGAAGGAAGAACCTTTTTCACAACTTCCCTAACAACTTCTATAACTTGATCCTTAATAGTGTTTTTCATTTCTTCGACATTACGAGTTAGTTGAGAATGGATTTCAGTGAATCGGTCATAAGTTTTCTTATTGGACTCTGTGAATCTTTCTTCTATCCTAACACTTGCTTGGTTGAAGCACAGTCTGAGTTCGCATTCATTTCAGTAACTTGGGATTGAACTACGTCTTGTAAGTGCTTATCTAACCTGGCATCAGCTTCAGCTAACCGCCTGTCTAGATTGGTGTTTGATTCTGCTAAATTACTTATGTGCTGTTCCAGCTTAGCATTAGATTCGGAATTTGCTTGAGTTAAATTGTTATACGCTGTTCCATACGAGTATTAGATTCGGCGAAATGCATATCTAACTTAGAATTAGATTCTGCTAACCGCTTGTCCAAGTTGGTATTTGATTCAGCTAGGTTATTTAAACATTGGTCTAAGTTAGCAAGATAAGCGTTGGTTTGAACATTAGGTTCAGTTGTGCTAGAAAGATTGCTGTTATCCTCAGCAACACGTTGCTCTAAGTTAGCACAGGTTTGGACATTAGACTCGGCTGTGCTAGAGAGGTTGTTATTAGTCTCTGTGATACGCTGCTCTAAGTTAAGCCTAAGTGCTTCAATTGCTGCTAGTATATTATCCATATTTATGGAAAGTTCAATACCTTAAAATGTGACACTTACAAAATTTCAATTATGAATGGTAATATAAGTGGCTTTAAAAGTTCAAAAGCACTCAGTTCAGCATACATTGATAAATAGAAGAATTAATCATATGACAAGAACCCTCCTCTGCGAACCATGTGACCTTGCCGCGGTGGGGAGGCTTGCGTGTCCCAATGATGCAGATAGCTTAGCCGCAGGTGCAATCATATCGGGTAGGTATCTGTTGAGAGACCAGACTAACGAATGGTTCATCGAAAGGGGGGTAGCAGCCTTTCAGTAGTTGCAAGGGCGGCAGTCTAGATGATTGACTGATACGGCCTTGTAATAATACTCAACATGGATTAGCTGTGTTGATACTGCTACACGGTTGAAAGCAACGGGAAACTACAGCAGTAACTACCTCCCGAGGACATGCAGCTTTCTCTGTATGAATGATGTACTGATGATGGCTTCCTCCCGGGTAAAATATTCCGGAGGTAAACTAGTCCCCCATTCGGATCTCCGGGTGGGGACTACACGAGAGGGGGCGATCATCAGGAAGATGGATACTGACATTCTGCGAGTCGGGGCATGGAATGTTAGAAGTTTGAATCTTTGTGGTAGGTTAGAGAATCTGAAAACGGAGATGGATAGGCTAAAGTTAGATGTAGTTGGTATAAGTGAAGTACATTGGCAGGAAGAACAGGATTTTTGGTCAGGCGACTACCGAATTATCAACACGAAATCAAACAGGGGAAATGCAGGAGTTGGTTTAATAATGAATAAGAAAATAGGACAGTGGGTAAGCTACTACGACCAGCATAGTGGAAGAATTATTGTCGTCAAGATACACCAAACCAATGCCCACCACAGTAGTGCAGGGCTATGTGCCTACTAGTTCAGCGGATAATGAAGAAATTGAAAGAATATATGAGGAGTTAGAAGATTCAATACAATATGTAAAAGGTGACGAGAATCTAATTGTGATGGGAGACTGGAATGCAGTGGTAGGACAAAGAAGAGAAGGCAGTACAGTAGGAGAATTTGGATTGGGACAAAGGAACAAAAGAGGAAGTCGGCTGGTTGAATTCTGCTCTGATCATAATTTAGTCCTTGCCAATACTTGGTTCAGACACCACAAACGATGGCTGTATACAAGGACGAGACCTGAAGACACTGGAAGGTATCAAATAGACTTCATTATGATTAGGCAGAGATTCAGAAACCAGGTGTTGGATTGCAAAACTTTTCCAGGAGCAGATGTGGACTCTGACCACAACTTGTTGGTCATGAAATGCCATCTGAAGATGAAGAAATTGAAGAAAGGAAAGAATGCAAAAAGATGGGATCTAGACAAGTTGAAAGAAAAGAGTGTGAGGGATTGTTTCAAGGAACATGTTGCACAAGGACTAAATGAAAAGGCTGAAGGAAACACTATAGAGGAAGAGTGGAGAGTCGTGAAAAATGAAGTCAGTAGGGCTGCTGAAGAAATGTTAGGAAGAAAGAAAAGATCAACTAAGAATCAGTGGATAACTCAGGAGATACTAGACCTAATTGACGAACGACGAAAATACAAGAATGCTAGAAATGAAGAGGGCAGAAAAGAATACAGGCGATTAAAGAATGAAGTGGATAGAAAGTCCAAGGTAGCTAAGGAAGAATGGCTGAAGGAGAAGTGCAAGGATGTTGAAGGCTGTATGGTCCTGGGAAAGGTAGACGCTGCATACAGGAAAATCAAGGAAACCTTTGGAGAAAGGAAATCTAGGTGCATGAATATTAAGAGTTCAGATGGAAAGCCACTTCTAGGGAAAGAAGACAAAGCAGAAAGATGGCGGGAGCATATCCAACAGTTGTATCAAGGTAAAGATGTAGATAATTTTGTTCTGGAACATGAAGAGGCTGTTTATGCTGATGAAATGGGAGACCCAATTTTTGGAGGTCAGAGTTTGATAGAGCTGTGAGTGACCTAAATCGGAACAAGGCACCTGGAATTGATGATATTCCCTCTGAATTACTGACTGCCTTAGGAGAAACCAGCATGGCAAGGTTATTTCATTTAGTGTGCAAGAAGTATGAGACAGGAGAAGTTCCATCTGATTTTCGGCAGAATGTTGTTATACCTATTCCCAAGAAACCCGGTGCTGACAGGTGTGAAAACTACCGCGCCATTAGTTTAGTATCTCATGCCTGCAAAATTTTAACACGTATTGTTTACAGAAGAATGGAAAAACAAGTTGAAGCTGAGTTGGCAGAAGATCAATTTGGCTTCAGAAGAAATGTAGGAACACGTGAAGCAATCCTGACTTTACGTCTGATCTTAGAGGATCGAATCAAGGAGGACAAGCCCACGTACATGGCATTCGTAGATCTAGAAAAGGCATTCGATAATGTTGATTGGACTAAGCTATTTATGATTCTGAAGGTGATTGGGATCAGATACCGAGAACGAAGAATTATCTACAATCTGTATAAAAATCAGTCTGCAGTAATAAGAATAGAGGGCTTTGAAAAAGAAGCAGCAATCCAGAAAGGAGTGAGGCAAGGCTGCAGTTTGTCCTCCCTCCTTTTCAATGTTTACACAGAACAGGCAGTAAAGGAAATCAAAGAGGAATTTGGAAGGGGGATCACAATCCAAGGAGAGGAAATCAAAACCTTGAGATTTGCCGATGATATTGTTATTTTATCTGAGACTGCAGAAGATCTTGAGAAGCTGCTGAATGGTATGGACGAAGTCTTGGGTAAGGAGTACAAGATGAAAATAAATAAGTCCAAAACAAAAGTAATGGAGTGCAGTCAAACGAAGACAGGTGATGTAGGAAATATTAAATAAGCAAATGAAGTCTTAAAGGAAGTAGATGAATATTGTTATTTGGGTAGTAAAATAACTAACGATGGTAGAAGTAAGGAGGGCATAAAATGCAGATTAGCACAAGCAAGGAAGGCCTTTCTTAAGAAAAGAAATTTGCTCACTTCAAACATTGATATCGGAATTAGAAGACTTTCGTGTGGAGCTTGGCATGGTATGGAAGTGACACATGGATGATAACTAGCTCAGAAAGAAAGAGAATAGAAGCTTTTTAAATGTGGTGTTGCAGAAGAATGCTGAAGGTGAGATGGATAGATCGAATCACGAATGAAGAGATACTGAATCGAATTGGTGAGAGGAGATCGATTTGGCTAAATTTGAAGAGAAGAAGAGATAGAATGATAGGACACATCTTAAGACACCCAGGACTTGTTCAGTTGGTTTTGGAAGGAAGTGTAGGTGGTAAGAACAGTAGGGGTAGACCAAGGTATAAATATGACAAGCAGATTAGAGCAGATGTGGGATGCAATAGTTACGTAGAAATGAAAAGGTTAGCACAGGATAGGGTGAAATGGAGAGCTGCATCAAACCAGTCTATGGACTGATGACTCAAAAAACAACATGACAAGAACACGTAAAACACAAATTATTTGCCATGTCCAGGGCATAAATTCCCCCCTTTAAAAAGAAACACCACGTCCAGGGTGTTGTAATTGTCTAATAATTTGATAGCACTGTTATCCTAGCTATCGTGCCCCAACGTGTAGGATTCCACGTTTTTACCCTCGTGTCTGTACCAGTAAAATAGCCCGACTTTATGAATTAAATTTAAAGTTAGCATGGAGTAGATCTCGGGGCGATACTGTGTAGGGCTTGGTAAGGGAGGCGGGGTCTTATCTACAAGAAAACTTTAAAATAGATTTAAATATAGAGTTTTATTCAGAAAATGCATTTTGAAGTGCACATCATTTTACTGTTGATAGTTGCTGCCTTCAACATTGCCTTTGATGACCCGTGCTCCTAGTTCACCAGGCTGAACTGAACTGGAATACGTTCTGCAGGTTGCCAATATTACATTGAGATAAGGCCGGAACACCCAGTCGGCTTTTATATGGGTTGGAGTCTCGAACTTTCGACGTTCTGGATGGTCTCCGACGTTCTCCGACGATGTTGCGGGGTAATCACTCGTCACATAACTTACACGAGTGTCCACAATTACACAGTCCCCCGACACTTTGGTTTAACAGCACTGTTTAATTTAAAACTCAGTCAAATTCACTCTTAATCTTGTAGACAGAATTTGTAAGTTCACTAAAGATGGAGATGCGGGTAACATCGAGATTTGAAGAAAATAAAGCACAGTTCATGAATAGAAATAATGAAACTGAAAATTGTTCACGCACTTGGCACAGTTTGTGGTGATTTTCCACTTAATTAAAGTAGCACTTGACATTGAAAGAAATATATGACTTCTCTAGAGTTTATCAACGACACTGCTGTCAGTCATGCATTAATAATAAACACTTTGAAGAAGAAATAAGGTTGAAATGAAAAGCACAGTTCGTTGCTAGGCGCACTTGACATAAAATAAAATAGGCGACTGTTCGAGAGTTTATCAGAGACACTGCTGTCAGTCGCACACAAATAATTTACACACAGTTCAGAAGAAATAATACACAGTTCTCTTTGTATTGGATAAAAAATACAGTTTGAATTCAGAGTGAAGCACTTGTGTCATAGCACATGATTATATTTTTATCATGGTAATCACTTGCACTAACATTCATGGGAAAGTTCGAACACTTTCATAAACACTCGTGTCTATTAATGAACATGTGCTGACTGAGATTTTTAAAAAAATGTCACAGTTACTAAACGTAATAGTGTCACACTGAAATTAATAATATGTGTTCAGAGACAAGTTCTGCTGACTGAGATTTTAAAAGGAATATCACAGTAGTGTCACATTGAAATCCATAGTGTTGGTTCAGAGACTGTCTCACACAGGCAACGTGGTAATAAACTAAGTTCCACAAGAACGAAAGTAAATTATATCTAGAAGTTTGTACATGCGCACAGATTCTATGTTCAACTTGACTGATATGATCCAAGTCCACTACATTGTATCATTTGATCTTCAACACACGCAAAAATTCTATGTTCAAACTCGACTAATAGGCTTTATGTCCATTATAAAGACTTTGTCACATATTGGAGTTTAACACGTGCACAAATTATAAGTTCAACTCGACTGTCAGAATTTAACAATTAAAAGTAGGAAAGAAGATTATAGATTACGATGTCAGAGTTTAACCCTGACCGTAACACCATACGTTTTTCTGACGTGTTGTGCGAATGAATGCCGTCTATTCCTCTTAAAGAGGGGAGAGTTATCCCCTCCACCACCTCTATTCCTTGTTCATTCCATCTGGTAACTTTAATGTAACTTTAAATAATAGGCTTTGAGTGACACGTCTTCGAAACGTGTGGTGTAACTAAAGCGATATTTATAGACGTGTTACTGTCAGGGTTAATTCCCACGCGAAGACTTTGAACAATTCGAAGAAAACACTTCGACGAACAATAACATTGCCGCGTGGAGAGTCAGGCTGGACTTCCAGCTATGACTGTGTGATCTGGGTCAGGAGAGCTCGGCTTATATTCAGGTTGGGGTCCTACATCATTAGATAGCGTGATATCTTTGAAGTTGATTATCTCGAGAATCCCTTGACGGATTTGCTTGAGATTCACAATTTGAGACGTTTATGTTATCCTCTTTAAAACGACATATCACTTGTGTCGCTGTGATTATTATCGTAGAAGTTTTAAAATGTTTTCCATCAAATGTTCGCGAATGGGTGACGTTCATATCCAGAACATACCAGATCAGGCAGGCTACACGTGGAGTCGGGCGGGTCTAGTCTATCATGTCCCTGCAGCTACGTCACACACCCAGCTGTCGCTGGCTTGCCTGCTCGCTTCTCCAAGTGTAAACAAACCAAGTTTGCTCTGAATGTCTTGCGTGCAGATGGAATATAATTAATCATCAAATAATACGGCATGTACCGCTCGTAACGGTACAGTACCACACACACACACATACAATACGAGCTACACAAGGTTAGCTACAGCCAGTTGAACCGATAGTGTTACCAAGGCAAGCCAGCCACAAGAGAGGCGAGGGGTTAAGTAAGAGCCAGCGGGATTCCCCATCCATACTTGAATCAACACACGCTCCACTACTCCACTCCACTACACATTTTTTTCTTGTTACAGATGCTCAATCAACTATCTTCAATCTTCAAATTGAAGCTACAAGATTCCAACTTTATCGTTAACAAATTGAGAAGTCCCCTATTCGAACCTCTACAGTGACAAGCGGCATGCTACTCCACAATTTCAGCAACACAAGCAACTCAATAAACTTGACAATATTTTACTAATACACTTGCTAAGTTAAATTCAGAAGGTGACACCCAGATTTGACAACACTGCTAATGGGAGGAAAAAAAATAGTGACATTTCAAGAATTCTTGTTCAGTCAACTTTAAAATAATACGTCTTTTGAACATTAAAGACTGCAGAATTAAACTGGTCAATGTCCTTTAATATGATATCAACATAACAATTGGTTTTATTTAATGTTTATCAAGTGTAAACTTGTTTCTGACAGAATTATTAGATATTATTCATTGTGACACCCCAGTTTGACAATATTCCAATGGGAGCATAAAAACTGTGACTTCAAGATTACGTATTTCAATCAACCAAGAATTAACACACCAGTGGACAGTAGTGACTGAGCAATTCAACCTGCCAAAGTCTTTCAACAAATTATAAACATAGTTTTAACCAATGTTTACTTTTCAGCAAAATAAGTGTACTTATCATTGATTTGCATACTGCACCAGCCATAAAAAACTAGTCAGATGTCTACATTAATTATATAGTTACAAAAAAAAAAACATATTTTAAAAATAACTTCCAAGATAGCATTAATTTTAAAGATTTTATAAGGATAAAAATAGCCAGGATCCTGGATATTTTGATTCATTGAGTTAAGAAACATCGCTGTTGATGCCCAAAATATGGGTGAAACATGTCCCATAATAAAACAATAACAATGTAAAGTTTTTAAATGCAGAATAAAAACTATGTGGTGTTGAAAAGGTTATTTCAAATAAATGTTTTAAGTAAATAATATAAGGTATTAGAGCATTCGAGGCCAAGGGAGTCTTTAATTTTCACGCCCTTCGTGGTCGTTGCCTTTCTTCGCCCGTTACATCATTTTTCGAAGTGATGGGTCCCTTCTTTTTTCTTTTTCCTCTCTTTCTACCCCCCTGTG
The DNA here is from genome assembly GCF_040414725.1 of Anabrus simplex. Lineage (NCBI taxonomy): Eukaryota > Metazoa > Arthropoda > Insecta > Orthoptera > Tettigoniidae > Anabrus > Anabrus simplex. Next base: position 1,549,252,863 of record NC_090265.1, on the reverse strand, counting down.
TGTGGGGGACACAGACGAAGAATATACCTACGGTATCCGCTGCCTGTCGTAAGTGGTAGCTAAAAGGGGTGACTAGGGATAATTGTATTAGAATGATGAAACTACTTGTGATTAATACCATCATGCGGAGAACACCATGGGTCGTCTTTACTTGTGAGTAGTACCACTATGTTAGATACACAATAGGTTTGTGATTAGTAGCAACAGAATTTGAGTCAGTATTGGTTTTTCAGTACTCGTGATTAGTACCATTGTGAGAAACACCATGGGTCTGGCCATTGCCTATGATTAGTACCACTATATAAGGAACACCACGGGAATATCGATCGGCGCCCGTGATTAGTACACCTAGGTGAGGAACACTATGGGTATGCGTTGCCTATGATTGGCGCCATTATGTGAGAAACACCATAGGTCTGTGTTACCTGTGCGAAGTACAATACTTGTGAGTAGTACCATAAAGTGTGGAACACCATGTGTCGATGCTACTTTTGATTAGTAAACCAACAAGGCAAATGCCATGGTTCTACTTTACTAGCTATAAGTACCATTATGAGGGGCCGTTGACCTGGAGTTTGGACCCCTTTAGACAACAAGCATCTTTGATTCAGGATTGTGCTTTAGTAATACTATTGTTTATGATAGTTTTTGGATCGGATGCACTGATTGTTTTAAATTCAGCTTCATACTTCATCATCACGTTTTTTATTCTGGTCAGTAGATGACTTCGAACTTTTAAATGGTCATTACATTTTGTCTCCTTTCGACCATTAGGGGCTGATGACCTATATAGTAGGCCCCTTTAAACAATATCATCACCAATAACTAGCTCTGAAGGAAAGAAAAGAATGCTGAAGGGAGCTGGATTGATTGAGTCTGGACTGAAGAGATACTGAATGACATTGGTGGTAGGAAAATGATCTGATGAAATCTGACCAGAAGAAGAGAGGTGATAAGACACATTTTCAGACATCTAGAACTTATTAATTTAGATTTTGAAGGAAGGTCCAGAGGGGTTGTCAGGATCAGATTGTCAGTACACGCCGGGTAATTGAAAAAATGCGACGAGAGGAATAGACAGCTGTGTTTGTTTCGTAGATTTAGAGGAATCATATGACCGGTACCAAGGGAAAAGCTGTTCACCATACTGGCGGTACTGTTGGATTAAGGGTAGATTATTAAAATCAATCAAAGGCATTTATGCTGACAATTGGGTTGCAGTGAGAATTGATGGTAGAATGAGTTCTTGGTTCAGGGTACTTACAGGGGTTAGATAAGGCTGTAATCTTTCACCTTGTTGTTCGTAGTTTACATGGATCATCTGCTGAAAAGTATAAAGGGGCAGGGAAGGATTCAGTTAGGTTTAAATGTAGTTAGCAGTTTGGCCTGTGCTGACAACTTGTTCTTAATGGCAGATTGTGCCAAAAGCCTGCAGTCTAATATCTTGGAACTTGAAAATAGGTGCAATAAGTATGGCATGGAAATTAGCCTTTCGAAGACTAAATTGATGTCAGTAGGTAAGAAATTCAACAGAATTGAATGCCATATTGGTGTGATACAAAACCGAAACAGGTAGATAATTTCAAGTATTTAGGATCTGTGTACTCCCAAGATGGTAATATACTGAGATTGAATCAAGGTGCAGTAAAGCTAATGCAGTGAGCTCGCAGTTGCGATCAACAGTATTCTGTAATAAGGAAGTCAGCTCCCGGGCTAAACTATCTTTACATCGATCTGTTTTCAGACCAACTTTGCTTTACGGGAGCGAAAGCTGGGTGGACTCAGGATATCTTATTCATAAGTTAGAAGTTACAGACATGAAAGTAGCGAGAATGAATGCTAGTACAAACATGTGGGAACAATGGCAGGAGGGTACTCGGAATGAGGAGATAAAGGCTAATTTAGGAATGAACTCGATGGATGAAGCTGTACGCATAAACCGGCTTCAGTGGTGGGGTCATGTGAGGTAAATGGAGGAGGATAGGTTACCTAGTAGAATAATGGAGTCTGCTATGGAGGGTAAGAGAAGTAGAGGTAGACCAAGACGACGATGGTTAGACTCGGTTTCTAACGATTTAAAGATAAGAGGTATAGAACTAAATGAAGCTACAGCACTAGTTTCAAGTAGAGGATTGTGGGAACATTTAATAAATTCACAGAGGCTTGCAGACTGAATGCTGAAAGGCATAACGGTCTATAATGATGTATGTATGTAAATGGTAAGAATGGTAGGGGTTGACCAAAGCATGAAAATATGACAAACAGATTGGGATGGTGATGGTGGTGGTGGTGGTAGTAGTAGTAGTAGTAGTAGTAGTAGTTGTTGTTGTTGTTGTTGTTGTTGTTGTTGTTGTTACATAGAAATGAAAAGGTTAGCACAAGATAAGGTGGCATGGAGAACTGCATCAAACAAGTTTATGGACTGATGACCCAAACAACAACAGTCGTAGGATTTCACTGTAAACGTCTTGGCTTTGCCAACATTATGTAGTTCACAGATGAGGCTTGCATCCATCTCACTGGGTATGTAAATTCTATAAATTCTTGCATATGAGTCTCATATAACCCATGTAGTATACATGAAAGACCTCTTAATCCTCAGAGGGTTGGATTTTGGTGTATAGTTTCGATGAACCGAATCAAGTGTCCATTTTCTTGGACTTGGTGAACATAAACCATACAAGTACATACATTTTCCAGGTGTTTGCTGAGCACTGGACTACAGTGAACTAACTCAGGGTTACTTTTAGCAGGACAGTGCATATTGATCAGCAGAGTGTCTTGCTCTGATAAGTTTCTTTGAGGACCTAGCAATTTCAAAGAATTGTGACCATCAAGATCACTTAATGACACCATCAATTTCAGTCGACTTACGGACCCATATAATATTCTTAAAAGAATTACAAACACAACGGTTCCACCTAATCGATTCTGTTTATTTGCTTAAGGCAAATTAAAATACTTTAGGGCATGTTTCATCTAATTTGTAGAAATCTTCAGCTTATGTTTAGGCTCATTACATAAGTAACAAGGACGCATTCCTGTTATCTTAATGTTAAAATAGACATTAAAAACCTTTTAAAAATTTAAACTTAGTTATAGTAAAATGTACGTTTCATTGAAAAGGGGGGTGGGAGAGGGGTGTGTTCATGGATGGTTAATGGAATATAGTACATTAACTATTCTCACTATAATATCCTGGTAACCAAAATAAGTAAAGTTAAAAGGTTTGCCAATCACTGTTTGTATATCATGTAAAAATTTCTTGTAAAATTCTCACTAAAATATTCTGTTAACAAAAATAATGACAGTTTAAGGTTTGCAGTTGTCATTGTTCATATATCATGTAAAACATCTTGTGAAATTTTTGTGGCAAATATTGCTACAATGTACTAGGTGGACGATAATTTGGTGTTCTCCTTTAGAACACTATCTTTATTGTTCTTTACTGAAGTAGAGCCATTGCTTTGTTGAGAATCTCGTACTGTCCTATATTTAACTGTTGGCAATTTCGATGGTGGCTTGCAACCAGTTCTTTCAGTACACAACAAGGATAGCATTCTAAAGAAGTACACCAAATTATCGTCCACCTACTATATTATAGCTAGATTTACCATGAAGATTATATGATACCGAATACCAGGTGTATGCATAAGTTTTTGCTGGTTTTTGTGGTAAAGGAAACATGTAATTTTCAGGGGAAATTCATTTTTTTGTTTGTTAAAAATATTGGCCGTCGGCTTCTACACACTTCACCCATCTTTCATGTATGTTATGAATACCATGCCAGAAAAACTGCTTGTCTTTTGCGGCTGACCATTCGTCAAGCCATTTTGCAATTTCCTCGAAATTGTTGTAGTGCTGCTATGCAAGTGCATGTCCCATTAATGCAAAGAGGTGATAGTCAGATAGCCCCAGGTCGGGGGAGTACGGCGGGTGTGGAAGGATGTCCCATCCAAGTGATTTCAGGGTGTCTCACTGGTTTTGCTGTGTGAGACGGTGCATTGTTATGTAACAAAATCACTTTGCCATGTCTTCTGGCCCGTTCCGGTTGTCTTTCACTCAATGTGTCATTTCAATGAATAATTTGTTGGTGATAGCATTGTGCATAACAGTTTCACCGGGCTTCAAGAGCTCATAATAAACAATTTCGCTCCAGTGTCACCAAACACAAAGCATGGTCTTCTTGCCAAAGCAGTTTGGCCTTGATGTTGAAGGATCAACTTTGTCAGGTGACAGCCACGATTTTCTCCGCTTCAGGTATTCAAAATAAATCCATTTTTCGTCACCAGTCACAATTCGGTACAGAAATTATTTTCTTTCGTAGCCTTCAAGCAGCATTTCACAAGTGACTTAGGAATTTTCCTTTTGCTGTTCATTCAGATTATCTGGGACCTATTTACAGAGTTTATTGATCTTCCCTGTTGCTTGTAAATGTCTGCTGATTGTTTTGTTTGACACATTTAATGCTTGTGCCAATTTCTGATGAGTTTGAGTTGGGTCATCATCCAGTAACTCCGGTATTTACTCGTCTTCGCACTTTTGTGGGTCTTCCAGAGCGTACACTGTCTTTCACATTGAAATCACCACGTTTTAATTGTTGAAACCATGTCTGACATGTACTAATCAATGAAGTGTGTTCACCATATGTTTCTACTAGCAAACAATGACTTTCCACAGACTTTTTCTTTTGATTAAATAAGAAAAGCAATGTGTGCTGCAAACGTTCTTTTTCAGGCACTAACGTTGACGTGCTCACTGAACGATACAACACAGAGGCTAGTGTTCGGCGGAGTCAACTTGTGTGTGTTGGTAGGTTAACGTCAGATGAACAAACTGACGTATGTGTCAAATTCATATGCTGCATACTGTTCGCCAGCACCATCTCTTAGTTAAATTGGAAAAGACTTGTGCATACATCTGGTATGAACAGTGACAATGGCAAACCTTTTAAATTCAGTTATTTGTGTTACCAGGATATTTTAGAGGGAATAGTTAAAGTACTATATTCCCTTTTCATCCATGAACACCACTCCCCCTCTCCCTGACCCCCGTCCTCCTTTTCCATGACATGTACTTTTTAGTATAATGAATGAATGAATGAATGAATGAATGAATGAATGAATGAATGAATGAATGAATGACCGGGTCAGGAATGGAATGAATAAACCCCCTATCTAGCGGCAAGGGTAGGAATTGTGCTGGCTGCTGAAGCCTGTTGCGCTCCTCTGGGGCAATAATAAATGCATGACAGATGAAATGAAATGATATTCGAGAGAGTTGCTGGAATGAAATATGACAGGGAAAACCGGAGTACCCGGAGGAAAGCCTGTCCTGCCTTCACTTTGTCCAGCACAAATCTCACGTGGAGTGACTGGGATTCAACCATGGAACCCAGCGCTGCCCCCTGAGCCATGGAGGCTGGCTTTTTCAAGTGTAATTAAGTTTAAATTTTGAAAATGTTTTTAATGTGCATTTTAACATTAAGATAATGGGATGTGTCCTTGTTAATTATTTAATAGGGGTTGATGACCTTAGATGTTAGGCCCCTTTAAACAACAAGCAGCATCCTATCCCATCATCACCATAAGACCTATCTGTGTTGGTGTGACGTAAAACAAATTGTAAAAAAAAAATACATAGGCATAATGTGTTAGATATGTTAGGTAAAATATACACAGGTGTGTTTGTAAAAAGGATTATGAAGTGGGTGAAGGGGTTCAATCCAGGAGAGACTTCAGTCAGGCTTCAGAAAAAGGATGAGGACAACTGATAATATTTTTGTGGTGAAAAACATAATGGATAAATATGTAAAAAGGAAGGGTGGAAAATAGTATATCACTATTATTGACTTGAAGAAAGCATTTGATTTTGTGAGCAGAGGAGCTGTGGTGGCAAAGATGAGAAGGTCGGGGATGTCTCATAAATGATAAGAGTGGTTGAGAACATGTTCAGAAGTGAAGTGCTCAATTAAAATTAAGGAGGGAGTAGTAATTGGGGAAATTTTCTCCAATGTAGGGCTGAAACAGGACTGTAAGTTGTCGCCTATACTATTCTTACTGTCTGTAAATGATATTCAGTGTCGGCCTCCGGATCCCAAGATAGCGGGTTCAAACCCGGCAGAGGTAGTCGGATTTTTGAAGGGCGGAAAAAAGTCCATTCGACACTCCATGTCGTACGATGTCGGCATGTAAAAGATCTCTGGTGACACATTTGGTGTTTACCCGACAAAATTCATTAAATCTCAGCCATAGACGCCCAAGAGAGTTTCGGTTTACTCGATCTGCCATCTAGTGGGGGCCTAGAGTAAAACGGAACGTCGAAATTGACGAGCAGACAGTCAGATGGCGTCAAATTGAAATGCCTGCACACGGTAGCTGAGGCCATACGATTATTTTTTAGTCACAAGGCTTTGAGTCAGGGGTTTACCCAAGTCTTGAGAACCAGTATATTCCAGGTCTCATTTTTGTGGATGACATCATTTTGCTCACATTGAAGTATAAATGCAGTGGTAAATTACTGTAATGAGTGGAAGTTGCAAATGAATGTACAGAAAACCAAGGTAATGGTATGTAAAAACGGTTATAAATTGTCCAAGAATGAAAAATGGTGGATGGGTGAGACGAGACTAGAAGTTGTCAAGAAAGTAGAAGTATTTGGGTATGGTATTAAGTGGAAATGGAAAATGTGCAGAACAAATAAAAAGAGCCAAACTAAAGGGTATGAGTGCACTGTCAGCTATTAACATTTTGGATAAAATAATGCCCAACACTGATTACAGACTGTATAAGAATGTTTTTAATGCATTAATTCTAGGGTGTTGTATGGAGTGGAGATCTGGGGAGTTGAAGTGAAAGTTGCTAAAATAATTATGGGACTGTGGAGTGAGAATGCTGTGCAATGATGTACACTGCAGGCAGATATTTTTAAAAAGATAATCAAGTATTGGTTGAGACTGAAGTTGGGATCAGTTGGCAAAGAATTGCAGATAGCCTTCCAACACCAAAGCAAATATCAGACCAAGGATACTGGATGGGTGGGGTACGGAACATTTTGGAAATGGTAGGAATGGAATACTACTGGGAAGGGGATTGCGTAGAGCAGCTAAGAATATGTAAAAACATAGTTCTAAGAGTTAAGCAACTAATTGCTTCACAGTGCAAAAATAAGAGATAATTTATTTGGGTGAGGATAAATATAGACATTATAACAAATAGGAAAATGAGGAGCATACTATGGTGGTTAATTGGGGTACACAAAAATAAAGCATACAGACAAAATAGAGTTGAAAAGAAATGTTTACTGTTTAGAAAAAATGGGATAGGCACATCTTATAAAGAACTGTCTAGACACAAGGGAAATAAGAGAGAAATTTATAGACTAGAAAGAATGAGAAAAATGGAAACTTCTCTGACATGATATCCCAGAAACATGACCGACCAAAGCGGTCACCACAGCAGTCATCCTCAGCCCCTCCATATCATATCCGACTCCTGAAATGATTATAAGTATTGACTATCTAAAAAAAACCCAGAAGACATGCAAACTAATAGAACTATGGCATTAAATTAATTATGTGTTATGACTATAATCAAGGTACCTAACAGATCAAGACATCAACGGAGTTATCTTGTCTAGGTTGCCTCAGGCACAATTCTCTAAGTAGCATGTATCACTTCTTTTCCTTCCACCAGTTTATTACTCCACATTCCTCTAATAATGATGATTAATATTGCAATTCTTCCTGGGTGCAAGCACTCTCTGTTCAATAACTTTACAAACATATACAGCTGATTTTATTTAATCTATCAAATTTTCATGACAGTGTGTGTTCATTTTATGCTCTAAATATTAGAAAGACTATAGGTCAGCACCAGAAGTGATGAACTTGATAATATTCAAGTGTGATGAACTTGATAATATTCAAGTTGCTAAGTGATATTTTTGTGTTTGCATTTATATTAGTTAACTGTAGGTTGTACATGATCTATGAAAGAGTAATATTTATTTTGGACATCCTCAAGCAAATAGACGTCACAGAAGATAGTAACATCAGTTTTTTATTTTGCACGTTTTGGAAAATATTGGTTGGAAATTTAAGTTTAAAATTCCAAGTACAGGGTGATATTTCTGTGAATATTTTTAATAAATTCTATCAAAAAGATTTACCACCTATTATTCGCCCTGCGATATTATCCGTCTCTGTACCTGCTCCAAAATAAACTGAACACTACCTCAGATCCTTCCCATGCTCTGGCCCGACAATAATTTCCCGGTACAATGTGACTTTGGTTGTCTTTTACGGCCGGTTGTCCTTCCTGACGCCAGCATTATATGGAAGGATGTAATCACTATTGCGTGTTTCTGTGGTAGTTGGTAGTGTAGTGTGTTGTCTGAATATGAAGAGGAAAGTGTTTTAATGAACACAAACACCCAGTTCCCGAGCCGGAAGAATTAATCAAACATGATTAAAATTCCCAACCCGGCCGGGAATCGACCCTAGGTCCCTCTGAACTGAAGGCCTCATCACTGACCATTCAGCCAATGAGCCGGACACATGTTTTTCAATTATGCTATGGAATATTCAGTTTCGTAAACTGCATGCATCGATACCAGTAATTAAAATTACAATAAATAATACCCTCTCCTGGATCTATGGTTTCCAAGATTATGGGAGATGAGTGTTAAAATTATTATTGGCTTCAGGGTGCTGCTTGATGAGTTCCCATCTGGAATTAATGAAAGACTCATGACACTCTGTCTGAAACTCAAGAACAACCAAAGAGCTACGATAATTAGTGCATATGCCCCAACACTGAAGTCAGAAGATGATCAAAAAGAAGCATTCTATAACCAACTTGTTGAACTCCTGTCGAATGTACCAAAGTCAGACAAGCTTATTCTGCTGGGAGACTTTAATGCTCGGGTTGGCAGACAATCATCACTTTGGCCTGGAACTATTGGAAAAGAGGGTGTACGCAAAATCAATGCCAATGGAACCCTTCTACTCACGAAGTGTTCTGAATATGATCTTGTCATTACAAATACACTCTTCCGCCAGAAGGATAGATTTAAAACAACATGGCAACATCCCAGATCAAAGCACTGGCACTTAATCGACTACATTATTGTCCGCGCCAGAGATAAGCGCGATGTTCATATAACCAAATTTATGACCGGTGTTGATGATTGCTGGACCGACCACCGCTTAGTTCGATCTGTGATGGCTATACAGGTTCCTCCAAAATGGCGGATTCAGGGGAAGGCGATAAAACACTAACTAACTAACTACTGAACAACTTAGGAACAACAGTATCTAATCTGCCTATCAAGAACTATTGGCTGATAAACTTCCAAATGAATACCCAGAAGATATTGAGCAGCGCTGCTCGTTATTAAAATCAGCTATTATAGCAGCTGGCAAAGAAGCAGTTGGTGTTAATAAGAGGAAACATCAGGATTGGTTTGACGAGAACGACAAAGATATATGTGACCTAATTGATGAAAAGCGGAAAGCCTACAGTGCGTGGCAAAATGATCCAAATTCATTTCCCAAGAAACATAGATATCAACAACTCAAAACGGAAGTGCAGAAGAGATGCAGGATGATCAAGAATGAATGGTGGATAGGTAAATCAAAGGAAATAGAGAATTTAATTGCCTCCCACAACACTAGTGCCTTCTTCAGTGCTACCAAAGCAATTTATGGTCCCTCTACCAAAGGTCTTAATTGTCTAAAATCCAAAGACGGTACTGAAGTTCTTAAAGACTGACTCGATAGCTTCCCGTTGGAAAGAACATTTTCAAGACCACCTAAACAGAAACTCGCATGTCGAGGAAGATGTGTTTGCTGATATTCCACAACAGCCAATTCAAGATCACTTAGGTGACGTCCCTTCTATTCAAGAAATTGAGGAGACCATTCATCAGCTGAAGAATAAAAAGGCACCCGGACAAGATGGAATTCCAGCTGAGCTCTTCAAGGAGGGTGGTCCTTTGCTAATTCAGCATACACACATGTTGATTGTGAAAATATGGAACATGGGAACAATCCCTGCTGATCTACGGGATGCTTCCATCATCACTATCTTCAAGAAAGTGGATAAGACTCTGTGTAACAATTATAGAGGAATATCATTACTCTCTGTTGCAGGAAAAATTCTTGCTAGAGTATTGTCTAATTGTCTACTGCCATTGACTGAAATGTGACTACCAGAAACTCAGTGTGGTTTCAGGCCAAACAGAAGTACAATTGATATGATTTTCAGTGCAAGGAAAGTGCAGGAAAAGTCTAGAGAGCAAAACCAACCCTTGTACATGGCTTTTATCGATCTTGTCAAGGCGTTTGCTTCTGTTAATCGAGAAGCTCTATGCAGAATTCTAGCTCTGATCGGATGTCCAAACAAATACATACAGAAACTCAGACTGCTACACGACGGCATGTTTGCTACTGTTCTTTCTAATACAAAACCAGGAGACCCTTTCCGTATTTCTACTGGAGTCAAGCAAGGTTGTGTAATTGCTCCAACACTGTTCTAACTCTTTGTTGGAACTATACTACACCTTGTGGATGATAAACTGCCATCAGGAGTAGAACTTCTGTATAGAACTGATGGAAATCTGTTTAATATTAACAGACTGCGAGCTAAGGCCAAGGTGTCCTCAGTGTCAATTATACAGCTTCAGTACAACAATCAATGGCCAGTCTCTGCAAAACATAAATCATTTTCCTTACCTTGGAAGCCATCTCTCAACATGTGCAAACATTGATGCAGAAATCCAATACCGTTTAAGGTGCGCTAGTGCAGCTTTCGGTCGTCTCCTAAGAAGAGTGTTTGACAATCATAATATCGGTGTGAGAACCAAACTGTACATTTACAATGCTGTTGTAATTCCTACTCTTATCTATGGTTGCGAGACCTGGACAACCTACAGGAGAAACCTAAAAATGCCTGGGAAAATACCATCAACGATGCTTGTGGAGAATACTGAAAGTTAAATGGCAAGATCGTTGAACGAACATTAGCATACTCGAGGAAGCCAACACTACAAGCATAGAGGCTAAGATAGTCAGGCATCAGCTATGCTGGGCTGGTCATATCGTTCGCATGCCAGATACACGCCTCCCAAAGAAAATCTTCTACTCCCAACTAAAGAATGGCCAGCGTAACCATGGAGGGCAACTTAAATGATATAAGGATGTTCTAAAGTATAATCTTAAAAGATGTCATATTGATATGATCAACTGGGAAACTACAGCCGAGGATAGGCCCAAATGGCGTAGCATTGCATACAATGGAGTTGAACATCTAGGAAAAGATAGGAGAAGATTAAAAGCTGAGAGGAGGAACCGCAGGAAAGAACGAGTGAATGCAAGGGATGGCATTCTTGCACAACCATCTGCTGCAACTACTAGTGTGTGCTGTCACTACAATAAAATCTGTGCATCCAGAATCGGACTGTTCAGCCATCTGAGACGACACAATATGTCCAAATGACATTGTATTTATATACTACATATTCGTTGACGAATAAATGCCTATGATGATAAGGTGTACAGTACAGCGAGATCATTTTCAACTTTTGTTGAATCTTTATTGGGCTCAGGAATCACTATTATTTTGGGTCTCTTGAAAAGTGGTGGTAGGTGGCCAGTCTCCAAAATGTCCGATAAAAAGGCGGTAAACCACTTCAGTGTAGCTGGTCCACAATGCAGTCGAAACTCAGGGTAAATTCCATTGATACTTGCAGCTTTCCCTGGTTTTATGCTCTTGAGAACTATTATGATCTCATTTAATTAAAAGGAGACTGAAAATGTTGAGGATATTGGTGCTAAAAAAAGTTTTTTTTTATATTCAGCGAGTTTTGACTTGTCTGCGAAGGCCTTTTTCTTTTGTGCCATATGAGACAGAGATCATATATTTGACCATATTATTCAAATTGATGTCAGTTTATGGTCTGTTGATGGTTTAGGATGTGTCCAGGTTTCTTATAACGGACCATGCTTATCTTCTTGAGTGAGTATGATCTAGGGTGTCCACACTTTCTTGCCATATTTTCATTCTTATAACCTATAAATTTCATTCTGTATTGAAGTGCAGTTATAAGAAATTGGCCCTCTTGTCAATTTATTTCTTACATTTTCATCTAAAAAATGGATTAGGTGTGTAGCAGTGCCAGCTTCACCATTGTGTTCAAATTTTTTAAGCTGCCACTTGCTGTCTTCATTCCAGCCTGGAATATACTGTCTGCGATAACTTCTGAGTCTTACATAAAATCAGCTTCATGGTCCGTATCGCACTTCAATAGATTCACAATGAAGTATTTATTTATTTTCCACCTAGTCGATACAATGATTGCCTAAGGCAATTTTTATTGGTCAAAAGTGGTACATGTTTTGTATATTATCAACATCTTCAGCCACATAACACAGTTTAGATGAAAAATATAAAATTGACAAAGTAATGCTTTAGAGGAAGGACCCTTCCTCTAAAGCATTACTTTGTCAATTTTATATTTTTCATCTAAACTGTGTTATGTGGCTGAAGATGTTGATAATATACAAAACATGTACCACTTTTGACCAATAAAAATTGCCTTAGGCAATCATTGTATCGACTAGGTGGAAAATAAATAAATACTTCATTGTGAACTTCTGAGTCTGCAACATTTGCCAGCACTTTTTATTATCCCAGTGAATCTTCTGTAGTTGTACATTGGCGTGATCCATCTTGTGCGAGTCAGTTTGTGTGGAGAATTTAGCCCAGTCTGCCTTCTTAAAATTCAGTCTTAGGTTAGAGTGTGACTGAATGATGAGTGCATAAATTCCCACCTGGAGAATTACAGTCTATGTGAAAATCTGTCGGCTACATTACATCTCACTTGGTGGTATGAGCTCCAAGATTGCATTATGAAGCTGAGATCAGGTGTACTGTATATGCTTCGTTCCAGCAACCACAGTGTAAGGTTGCTTTGTCTTTAGCATCATAGATAAGCTCCATGTTTTCAGTTTCCATCCAATCGCAAAGCTTCCCCAGTTTGGCTGTTCTTTGCAACAGTGGAATGATTTATTCAGTCAAGTATTTATATATTGAGAAGAAATGATCTGCTACCTGCTTTCATAGCTCTAACTACAGCACTACTCATACACTATGCTGATGCATCTGTGATTTTATCAGTAGAATTTTTTTTTTTTTTTTAAGTTCATCCTGAATATTACAAATTCTTGAAAACACTATAATAGTATTTGACGAAATTTGACCGTAATCGGTCCTTAATTGGTCCGTATTGACTCATAACAATAATGTATAACGGGTGATTGTTTAGTCAGCCCTGTCAATATATTATCAGTATTTGATTTTTTACAATATTTTACATGTACATGTTTCGCGAGCCTCTACTCCCTTCATCAGCGCTTTCTACATCAATATCAATCTTCCCCAAATTCCAAGATCTAACATCCCCCTGTTTTACATTAAACATTGCCATTTATAATATTGACTCTAACCCATATACAGTGGTAGTCAAAATAATAGAGCCACCTGGCAAAGGTTTGGAATAAAGTGCAAATTTATTACTAGACACGTTTGTACTATGATGGAAACAAAATTTTACGTTGTACAGGAACCATTACAACAGAGTCACATTTTACCACAGTCAGTTATATAGATAACACAACTCAAACTAATCAGTAATATTCAAAAGAATACCAGACCACAGGGTCAAAAAAATAGAGCCAATTGACACAAATATTTTGTACTTGATCTCAGTCTTATAAAATTTACAGGAGCAGTCGTTTTTTCATAGGAGTGCATTAGTACTTCGTGGGGTAACCCTTATTTTTGAGGATTGCCCTGCACCTCTTACCCATAGAGGTGAGTAAACGCCTGCATTCGTTGCTGATGATCTCTGGATTTCTTCCCAAAGTTTATCTAAAGATGTAGCTTTTGAGCGGTCAATTCTCTTGTCTACGATCTCTCATAAGTTTGTAGGATGCTAAATGGTTTATTTTGTCACCCGGGACTTCAACCAGATAACTTTCAGTTTGATGCCTATAGAACCTCATTCGGCTATGGAATATTTTCCCTGCCCTCCTGGATCATATAATATTAAACCGTCTGCATATTTCTTGATATGTCAATGCTGCAATCGTCTTCCAACAATTAAAACAACGGGACGCACTTGGTGCTAGACATTGTTATATCCTTGCTCACCAAGCGGCTCTCTTGTAAATATGTATATAAACTGTAAATTCTCAAATGTTCAATTGGATAATGTAAATTTACTGTATAGTTATCAACCATTGACAGTAATTTTTGTTACAAACATGATGCCGAGCACTATACCCTTTCTCCCATGCCTGTTAAATGTAAATAATTTGTAAAAACGTTATAATTTCCTATGAGTGTGTCAATTATTCTTCGGAGCACCACTGCTAGCTCTGCTAAAATTGCCCAGTAATTTTACGCATTGGTGCCGACTACTTAGTCTATAAACTTATATTGTCAACTATCACCATTGTACAAGTGTTTCTCGTACTTAATTTTCCCATTGTAATGTATATTAATGTGAGCATGTTAAATACTAATCAGGTACCTGATTTTTGCCTTGAGGAGGTGATTTGACTGATGATGCCCTCAATGAAGGGCGAAACATGTCTCAAGTGGAATTAATAATAAATTCCTAAATGTAAAAATTTATATGTATTGAATAGGTGACCAAATAAACCATTTAGCATCCTACATTCAGCATCTTCAATACGGATTAACAATGATTTTTATCATTTGTTTGTTTTGCCAGTCTAATGGCATTCTGGACTTGTTTTTGCGTAACGTGTAAATCTTTGGCTCTTTGATTCATGGACATCCCACTTTTGAACATCCGAAACATTACTATACGCTCATCATCACTTGTATGCTTTGCTCTGCCCATCTAGAAGAATGTAAACAAAACCAAACATCAATTTACATACAAAATAATGTTGAGTGGAGGTTTGTTGACAAATAATATCGCTAGCCCCCATAACAACTGCAAATCATCAATTTCAACGAGACTTCTGTAAAACGGCTCTATTATTTTGACCCATAAGATTCTTACCTTCATGCATATTTTTGCATGTCTAGCTCAAATACTTCCTTTTGCACGACTACAGATAGCAGCGACGTCTTCCCTGATGTTGTCTAAAAGGGACTGACAACATGGCACTCGTGGAGATTTTGCGAACTAATAGGTGTCTTAGTTCTTCATCCCGTCAATAGAGGTGGCTCTATTATTGTGACCACCACTGTATATACACTGTTCATTTCTTGTTAATGTGTGTTTTAATGTAACACATTCACACATACTAGAACACTTTAAAACACTTGTGAAAAGTTCAAATATTCCTCCTATATTGTACAACTCTTACCAATACGTATCATAACCTTGGATGGATTTTCTAGCCGAATTGGCCACAGATAAACTATTTCTTGTCATTATTTGAATTGTTGTTGCCATTTAATCATAGGCCTATTAAAAATCAACTTTTTTTTTTTTTTTACATCGCTCCAACACAGATAGGTCTTGTGGCGACGATGGGATTGGAAAGGCCTAGGAATAGGAAGGAAGCGGCCGTGGTCTTAATTAAGGTACAGCCCCAGCATTTGCCTGGTGTAAAAATGGGAAACCACGGAAAACCATCTTCAGGGCTGCCGACAGTGGGGTTCGAACCCACTATCTCCCGAATAATGGATACTGGCTGCACTTAAGCGACTGCAGCTATCGAGCTCGGTAATCAACTATCGTGTTTAAAACTTTTTGATGTTAAAATCCTTTCTAGGAAGCACTGATTTATTATTAAATTATAAAACACATTAGGATTTAGTTGTGTATTTTTGCTATCAGGCCAGATGAAGTCGTGCTTTCGTGCTTATCGAGCTCGGTAGCTGCAGTCGCGTAAGTGCGGCCAGTATCCAGTATTCGGGAGATAGTGGGTTCGAACCCCACTGTCGGCAGCCCTGAAGATGGTTTTCCATGGTTTCCCATTTTCACACCAGGCAAATGCTGGGGCTGTACCTTAATTAAGGCCATAGCCGCTTCCTTCCCATTCCTAGCCCTTTCCTGTCCCATCGTCGCCATAAGACCTGTCTGTGTCAGTGCGACATACAGCCAGTAGCTTTCGTGCTTTAAGTCATCTGGCCTGATAGCAATAATTTACAACTAAATCCTGATGTGTTTTATAATTTAATAATAAATCAGTGCTTCCTAGAAAGGAATTTAACATCAAAAAGTTTTAAATAAGATAGTTGATTTTTAATGGGCCTACGCTTGAATGGCAACGGCAATTCAAATAGTGACAAGAAACAGTTTATCTGTGGCCGACTCGGCTAGAAAATCCATCTATGGTTATGATACATATTGGTAAGAGTTGTACAATATAGGAGGAATATTTGAACTTTTTACGAGTGTTTTAAAGTGTTCTAGTATGTGTGAATGTGTTATATTACAACAGACATTAATAAGAAATGAACAGTGTATATATATGGGTTAAAGTCAATATTATATATAAATGGCAATGTTTAATGTAAAACAGTGATGTTACATCTTGGATTTTGGGGAAGATTGATATTGATGTAGAAAGCACTGATGAAGTCGAGGCTCCCGAAACATGAACGCATAAAACATTGTAAAATATCAAATACTGATAATATATTGACAGGGCAGACTAAACAATCACCCGTTGTACGTTATTGTGATAGTATTTGCACATTGTAGATTCGTTGAGCACCCTTCTGTTTACATGTTTTCCTAAAAATTCCCGAAGCTGCCCATTATGTAATTTCCACAATGGAAAGGGCTAGACATGGGAAGAAAGCGAAACCTCTGAAACTTTCAGCCTGTGGAACGACACTGTTACTCTGAGGCTATTTTGTCGGTTGCCTAAAGAAAATTTTAATGGTGAAAATCACGAATGCATTTATGAAATGTCGTTATTGTGCTGATTTACCACAGCGAAACCCACTAGAGAAACTTGTTCTCCTCTTAAACAAGTTGACCACACAGACCTGTGTTCTGTGCAAACCCAGTTAAGAGTTTTCTAAATACAGTATGTCTTAGAAATTCTTGACACGATTTGCAAGCTTTTGACACTCCTCAGTAATATTTTCTTTTAATATATTCAAAGGTTGTAATTCTGCTGTAGCAGTCTAGTAACAAGATGGATTCTTGAGGCTTTAAGTGACACCTTCTTCAACTAATAGTCAGAATGGTCGGCACCTGGGGGCTGGTACTACTTTTCTGATGTTACCTGGAGTATATTTTGTCTCCATACGTTAAGCAGTGCAATGTGACTTGATGCTAGAAGTTAGTGGAGATGTTTGGTTCTAATGAAATCTATTATAATTCTTATTACTAGGGCTCGGATGTTTAGGAAAAGTCATATTTTTTCTTTGTCTCTATTTTCTGACTTGATTGGATTTTGGTGCAAATCAGGGGATTATCGCCACAATTAAGTGATTTTTATTTGTCATATAAAAGCATATTTTGGCAAATTTTTGTCACATTTTGAGCTTTTTTCGTAGAAACGGCATATTTCGGTCATATTTTGGTGGTTTGGCGAGAGCTGTAGCTGTGCAAAATCATTGTGAACTTTCCGAATGAGAACTAGTATTCACAAAACTGCTTTTCCATCTCTGCCTCTTCAATGCAGGAATTGTTTTCCTCCAGTTTGTCAGAAAGTCTGGCATATATTAAGTCGAACTTTCTAATTATATCGAGTGCAATTACTCGTTTAGTAGCTGCTATCTTAGAAATTCATGCAAGTATTGAAATTGTGAGAAGTGTTGAACTTTCAGCACAACAGTGACATGGAATAGTTGGTGTCAGTGTAAAATGGAAACTTGAAAATGTGCTTAATCGAAGTGACGCTTTTTGCTGTGTGTGCAAGATAATGTTCTTACAGGAGAAGGCACCAGTACATTTCAAGATAAGTGCATACTCGACAGCCGTGATTTAATATTATTTAAATAGCACCAGTAACTTCTTGTGACATAGAAAGGAGCTTCTCTTCTTACAAGAATGTGTGAAGTGATAATCGAAGGTCTTTCATGCCTGATGCTTTGAAGATGAATCTTGTCATACACTTCAATACCACCCATGGAGAAGAATGAAAAAGTTCTGTTAGTATGCACTATTTGCCCTGCTGCCATACCATAATGTATCGAAAGACATCTACTTAAATCATTTCGTGGTGCTCAATTTAAACTTTAACACATATGCGCAATATTAATGTAATCTGGACTTAAACATTCCAAATTATTTTTTCAAAAATAGATTGATTTCTAGTTTCCTCGTATTTCAAACCATCAATGAAGGGTGCAAACATGTTTTGACTTTTAAAATATTGTGTGATCAGATAATCTTAGCAAACTTAGTACTTTATAGGTATGTATTAAAAAATGTTTGATAATTAAATCTAGGACAATAGACTGTGAATAACTGCTAAACATGTATATTCAGAGAAATAATATGAAAGTAAGAATAAAGAATTTAGTTAAGAAACATTTATCAAAGGAATTGCCATTTTGATTTATAACTTACTTTAAAATGGCCATATTTAGATTAATAATTTTTAGGTCATATTTTGTAATATTTAAGTCATATTTCATCGCTTTTGAGGTCATATTTTGTCACTTTTGAGGTCATATTTACTTGCTTATTTGGGCTATTTTTAGATCTTAAACATCCAAGCCCTACTTATTACTGTTTTTAGTTGGACATTAATCTTCCAGATATGCAGTCTATTGAATCACAGCAGCATATATTGATCAAAAATTACTTTTCTTTCTATCCATATTTTGAATATGAATAATTTACTGTGGAATTTAAACGTCTTGTGGTGATTTATCCTTTAACTATCTTCACCGTATCTTCCATGTTTCAGGATTGTGTATCTTCCCTGCTAGATGCCATGTTGGAAGGAACTAGTACAGGTCTTGATGAGGATCCATCGATCACAGATAGCTGTAAGCTTCAAGGCTTAACTCGTGCAGCTGCATTGTTCACAGAGACAGAACTTCATAACCTGGTAAATACACATTTTTGTAAAGATCTTGTAAAGCAACTCTTACAAGCAGATGGAGCCAAAAATCTGCATTTGGGAGGCAATTGTTTTGAACTCCACCACTGGCTATCTGTCCTGAGAATATTTTTCTGCCATTTCCCATTTCAATTCCATGTAAATGCTGGGACAGTTCTTATTCATAGGCCACAGCCAACTCTTCCACTTTCTTACCCAGTTTCATTCATCATCATTCTTTCATCTTCATTAACTCAACTGAGTTTGGTGTCATAAAGGACATCTGACCATAAAGATATGCTGTATAATTTCATTTCACCTTATCCCTGGCACTGTATCAAGAAAACTGAATTAAGGGGTATACATTCATAACTGTATTGCAACTCTTGTTTTATCCTAATAAGTTTATTTGATTTCATTGTGAATAGGTTAACTTCCTGCAGGCAGTAGCTGCAGACAATACAGAATCTCAAGTTGACAAGAAGGAGCTCCGAACTTTATTGTTACAGTTGCCAATGAGTACAGTGAATGGTCATGCTTGTAATACAACAGGACTGAAACCAAATTCCTCTCCTCACGAAACGCCTAACAAGCGTGCTGGTATACTTGGTAAAGGTAAGTTCATAAGAGAAATTCCGTATTGCATCTGCTCACCACTTGCAGTATAATAGAAAGAAATCAACATATGTGGGAGAATACATATCACAGATGTGAACACACAACTGAAAAATGAATACAGTGGTTGGTCTGTGGGGGTGGAGAAATCAATAGGAAGGAAAACGAGCAATACACTTATGATAACATTGACAAACTCAAATGTCTTCACCACATGCTGTCATATTCATGGATAGATTCCTTGTCAGTTTAGTACTTCTAGTTTATTTCTTCTCAAATTCAGATGAGCTCATTTCTCTCTGTCCGACTTGTTGGCTGAAAGGTCAGCGTACTGGCCTTTGGTTCAGAGGGTCCCGGGTTCGATTCCCGGCCGGGTCGGGGATTTTAACCTTAATTGGTTAATTCCAATGGCACGGGGGCTGGGTGTATGAGTTGTCTTCATCATCATTTCATCCTCATCATGACACGCAGGTCGCCTACGGGTGTCGAATAGAAAGACCTGCACCTGGCGAGCCGAACCCGTTCTGGGATATCCTGGCACTAAAAGCCATACGACATTTCATTTCATTTCTCCCTACTAGTTTCATCAGAGGGGTGGTTTGGAAGCTGTTTTTAAGTGAAATCTTCACTCTTGGGGGTAGTATGACATGAGACGAAAGCTAAAACAAACACTGGAAAGAAAGAGACAAAATAATTAATGACAAGGAACACAGGACAGATGGTTGAAACCAAATAGAACTCAGTGGACTGAATACAAAACAAATTTTTCTCAGTGTTGTGTTTGATTGTTGTTTCTTATATTTATCCAGGTATTATTATTTCTATTAGTATGTTTAATGGGCTTACATGTAGTGCCATAAGCTAATATAATAATAATAATAATAATAATAATAATAATAATAATAATAATAATAATAATAATATCAAAAGTTAAGTTCTTGGGAGAAATTTCAGAACCGTTCGAAATCGGAACTGGTGTCCGACAGGGAGATGGACTATCCCCACTACTATTCAATTTAGTTTTGGTAAAAGTGATTCGTGAATGGAGAAAAGAAACTAAAGGAATAAACATTGGCAGACTTCTTAAAGACAAAATTCACCTTCATTGCTTAGCTTTTGCAGATGACCTTGCGATCCTTTCGAACAACAGACAAGAAGCAATCCACTCCATAGAAAAATTGCATGAAATAGCCGCAAAAACCAGACTTCAAATTTCATTTGGAAAGACGCAGTTTATGGAAGGAACTAAATCAAGATTCGACAATCAACCATTAATCACCAAATGTGGAATAATTTCCCAAGTAGACAAATTCAAGTATCTAGGTGAAATTATTCAGCCAGCAGTGTTAAATCAGGAAGGTAACAAAGAAAGAACTGCTAAACTGCAAAGGCCTTACAAAATCACATGGAACAGGTACAACAAAAGATGTATATCAAAAAAAGCAAAATTACGACACTACAATACAGTCATCAAACCAGAGGCACTTTATGCATCTGAAACACTGATCATTGGCGGCAGGTCACAAATGAAAAGCATTGAGAAACAAGAGAGGAAAAGTCTCAGAAAAATCCTAGGACCAAAGTTCGAAAATGGAATTTGGATGAAAAAGAAACCACACAAAATTTTTCAATTCACAGAAAAAATCACAGATACCATCAGAAAAAGAAGACTAAAATTCTGCAGACACCTACACAGAATGGATAACAACAGGCTGACAAAGAAAATTCTAAATCTAGCTCTAACCCTGAAAATCCGCAACAATTGGTTAGCAGAAATTCACGAAGATCTACAAGAAATGGGTATTGAGGATGAAACCATTCAAGATAGAATGAAATTTAGAAGCTTAGTAAACAAACATAAATTTGCAGAGAAACCAACAAGAAAAAATACAGGCTGGACAGAAACACGCAGAAAGGAACACAGTGAAAAAATGAAGAGATGTTGGGAAGAAAAGAAGAAGAAACATTGTGCAAAATAAGTTCAAATGCGCTTCACAGTTGGGCACAATGAATTAAACATAAATAAATAAATAAATAAATAAATAAATAAATAAATAAATAAATAAATAAATAAATAAATAAATAAATAAATAAATAAATAAATAAATAAATAAATAAATAAATAAATAATAATAATCTTGTAGTTTTTTTTTTCTTCTTCTTCTTCTGACTTCACCCAAGTACAGTAGTTCTACAGAGATTTTTATTGGTGCTGCCAATAATTTACTGTCCTTTTCCTGACTGCACTAAGTTTGTGCTGCATTGTCACTCATGTTAAAACCACTATAATAGCATAGCGTATCGAAGAGAAGTGTGACATCATCATGAGTTACCTGGACCGCCGCACAGATGGCACTGCCATCCACAGTGATGACTGAGCACAAGGATAACAGACGTATTATTGGGACTACTACTTCAAAATCTACTAAGAAACTCAAGCATGCCACTTACGTTTGAAAATGATTTCATCTGCTGGACGCTTTGGAATATTTCCTGGATGATTTCGCTCCCTTTGAAGTAACTAACTCCCTTTTTATCTCTTTTGTGTGGAAGAAGAATCAACATTTCAAGTAGTGAAATACGAGTTTTGGTAGCAAACACAGCACATGATCTTCACAGCACCTCAACTGCGATGACTTCACTTTAATAACATCTAATTTATCCAAGCACTCTAAAGTATCACCCCATAAACTATCCATACTTGATAGCTTTTCCGCAACAACATTTTCCACTCGCAACAGCACATTATAAACACTTTCCGACGCATACGTGTAATATGTGGCGCTTTGCATTGAGCTGTTAATCTTTAATTAGTGTTGGGGAAGTAGGCTCATTGTTAGTCGGTTCGCCGAAAAGGAAAGGACTACATAAATCACACTGAATCACTTTTGCAATATTCCCATCCAGCTAAATGATAAACTAAGTCTTCTTTGCTACAATTCCGCCCACTTAAGTCAGGTAAACTGTTTTCCCAGTCTGGTATTTGAATTTCATTTTCGATGTTCACAATTTTTTCCCAGGTTTCATCTACAGCTTGTGTCTTCACTGCACGATTTTTTACTTTCTTTTTCTCTTGCAAGAATATGCATTTGATTAACAAGAGACGTCAACGGGGATTCAGCTCTGTACTCACAGTTTCCACCAGACGATAAGGCAAGTTTAGTCGGTACGTAAATAGACTGCAACATGTATAAATGTAGAAAGTCAATAGTGGACGGATGATCATCACAACTTAGTGATCGCAGGATACCGAAATGACATTCCAGGGGATCATGATTAAATTTTCCTGTCAAAACGTATCTATAATTGTGTTCCCACAAATATTCAGACACTTCTAAGGTACTTTCCACGGCAACTCTTAAAGACTCCAGTATCCTTTGTGAAGCGAATGAATTTTGAGTATCTCTGAGAACATTCTGCCATTTAATTAAAGTTTCATGTGCCTATGATCCTTTATGCAGTGCTTGAGTGGGAATAGTGGAATTTAATGTGTCAATCAGACAGTTCAAATCGCTTGTGAAAATTTTCGTGTGGTTACTGTCTTCTAAACCCTGTGTTTTAATACCCTGATAGAATGCTATATCATTAGCGACTGATCTACTGAATAGTTGAAATGCCAGTCTTACATTCATTCACTGAAGCGAATTAGGATCCAAGTGGGCAGAGGTCAGTTTGTAGCAAACTTTAAATCCGTAAAATTCAGGAGACGAGTCACATTCGTAAACTTACCTGTAGAATGTATAATCAACAATATTGCCATTATAATTAACCTGTCCTTTGTCATGAAAATGATTTCTTGCACATTTAAATCTATGTGGCGCATCTGAAAATGCCCATAATTTTCTGTTGGAGTCAGCTGGATTGGAAATATAACACTTCAGATTCTTCATGTTACCAGATATTCCTAAGCATTTCCACAACTTTTTATTCGACTGGCTACCATCCGATGTGAAACCAATGATTCGGACACCTACTTGCTCTAATTGTATGATGACTTGAATTAGAATGTTTGCAATTGTATCACCAGGGGGGCGTTCCGGCTAGCATATATCGCTATAGGTTGTATCCAGTTATATAGAAAAGGAATAAACATAAAAACTAGAGCATGATTTGCCAACTGACCCTTGCTTTTATCTTCAGTAAATTTCCCCAAATCAACAAAACCATTCACTTGCAATGATTCCGAGTTAAAGCAAATTTCTTCTCGTAACTTTACCTTGTCAAATATCAACATCCCTAAGCATTCATGTTCCTCCTTTCCATTAAATAATTCTGCTACGGCAGCGGTAGCATGCTCATTTATGCCGTACAAACATATTAGGCCCTTCATCAAATTTCTCAAGTGGGATTCAGGAGGCAAAGGCAGCAAGTCATGATTTAAACAGTGCCGATAACCCTTGTGAGACTATTTTTAAAAGAAGTGCATCAAGAAATTCATCACTATATCTCATTCCTTTTTTACTTTTCGCTTGACATTTCTTTAACATTGTATCGACTATAATTTTCTGTTTTTCTTTTTTTTTTTCTTTTTTTTTTTTTTTTCTCTCTGAGAGAACCAAATTGTTTGACTGAGTAAAATTTATCTTTGATTTTATATCAGAGATGTCTTTTTCAAGCAAATGTATCTTAGCTTTAGTGACATTGAGTTGATTCTGCATTCTAATGAAATTACATTACTGATACTTCAATCTCCTCTTTAATAACGCAATTGTTTTCCTAGCATCTGCGACATTAGAGCTTTCTTCAACTGCTGAGCATACAGGTTGATCACTATCACTGATATTTACGATCTGCTCAGGGCTCTTATTAGAGAAATCTCTTTGTGTGGATTGCCTATTCGTGGGGCAGTTGCGTTTCTTAACTGCCTTAGAAATATACTTGGGTAGATTAGGAAATATGTGAGGGAATGCTTCTGGTTTTAATTTCCAGTGCTGTCTTGGTATCTCTACTCTTTCACCATTCACCGTAAATGAGTCATCACAGAAGTGAATGTTACACACAAAACAGTTATGAGTTAATTTTCTGTCTTTTCTGTGGATAGCCTTCTCCCATTTCAGTAAAACACCACTCTCTTTAGGGGGCTTAAAGAAATGCCTACCTGAAGACGATTGGTCATATCCAGATCTGCAGCTGGGTACAGAACATGAGGGCATTATGTGGTAGTTTCCTCCCGCACTGATATACGTTGCCTTATAACACAATAGCGACAAAGACCGAGGTATTTAAAACATAACACTTCTCACACCACTCAGTCGTGAATATAATGCAAACTGTCGAAACATCTCTGACAGCGACAATAATTATCAATAAAAATTACTACAACTAAAGGCAAATATAACACAGGCTAATGACCAAGAGTCGCTGTTGACATCACATTCGCCTGTGCTGCCACCAGGCGGGTGTCCCACCAACTTCTTGAGCTATCTTACGGGCGAACGGAGAAGATGTCGCACTTCCTCTTCGATATGCTATGGTAATAGTATGCTTGTTACTGCACTGAATAAATCAGCAAAGTGACTAGACGCAACATCAGCTATTGTAAATATAAACAATATTAAGCTAGTTGCATCTTGTCCGTGAGTAGGGCAGGGTGGGAGGCAGTGTGGATATTTATGACCATGGCAAACTAGAAGTGACATTATTCATCAAGTCAGCCAGTTAATCTGACGGAGGTTGTCATGATAAATTCCTTCATCATTGCCGAATATGTTGCATCATGATGATTCCAGTTCCAAGAAGTATGATCCCTACCATTTCTAGCATGAGGCAGAGGCTCATCGTCTTTTGTTTCCCTCTATTGTTTTGTAATCATATAGTGTGTTTTGTGGAATAAGAATTATGAAAAATGCTAGTAGTATGCGGGGGCATACTTTTCGGGCAGTATAATATACATAACCAAATGCTTATACTTTTGTATAACTGAAGTATTTGCAACATTCCCATGCTCTTTAATCGAATATGGAATAAGAAAGTGCTCCAATTCAGTGACGCAAGGAAATTGTAGTACCACTACGAGAACCAGACGGATCTAAAATCATTGAATAGTTATGAGCTAATCTGCCTTAAAAATGGTGTATGTAAGTTTCTGCCCTTGCTGGCAAGTCCTAGTTTTCATATTACACTGTATTTTGGTATGGGCTAGATGTTACTTTCATTGACCTGTCCCAGTCCCATCCTTGGCTTTGGCAGTATGAACTGACTTTAAGAGATGCCATTCCTTATGCAGTTAGTCCCTGTGATGAATGGTGTCATAACTTAGCATTAGGGTCGGTTTGTGCATGCACTTCAGCAGGCTTGGTAGACTGGCATGTAATAGCAATTTCTGGCTTGGTGAGGAAAGCAGTGGAAAACTACCTTCTCATTTCCCTGGCATGCCTCTTCAGTGATGCCTAGGCCATCTATAACAGTTGATGGCAGAGCTATTAGGATCAAACTAGCCTTTGTTTGAGAAATCTTGCGAAATTGGTTAGCCAGTGACTTGTGTGAATCTTGGAGAGAGGCCTTCTGCATACCGGTATTGTTTTTATTCACATTGGTCTGCCTCTAACCATCTTGTCAGACTGCAGAGCCTTGTTTAGGAGGTTTTTCTTCAAAGAGAACATCAGGTCTCTGTATTTGTATCATGAGAAGACATGAAATTACCTGGTGCTCTAGTACTATCTCCAGCCTTGTCTCCCATGGAGACTTTGATGTAATTTGTCAGTTTTTATTTAGAATTTATCCCTCTGGCTGTTTCAAGTCAGAGTAAGGAGAAAAACATTACGCAGAAGGAAGGAGGGTTCCTCAGCATCTATTTTCTTCATGACTAACTCATCACTGTATTTAGAAACTTTGTTCAGCTTGGGCAAGGTTGTGGTTGCTGAGATAGCTCTAACTAGTTATGAACCAAGTCTGTATATGAGCTCTACAGCATGGTTTTTAGTTTTTATTGGTGAAGTGGAAGAAAAACAGTGAAGTCCATTTCCTTTGACATGGTATAAATTAGTATTGACTGTATATATCTGTAGAAAAACAAACAAGAGTTCACTGCCGAGGTAATAAATGTTATTTAAAACGTAATGTTATTTGTAAAAAAGTGTTGATGAGGAGTTATTACAAAGATCACACCAGGAATGTCTGTTGATGTATGTTACTGAATCTCAAATGCAATTTTCTGGCCACACTATCTGCATGTCTGGATATAGACATTTGAAGACTACACTGGTGTGGACCCCTACTGGAGAAAAGCAAGGCTGACATCAAAGACCTTTCAAATAGTTAACGTCTCTTGAGATGATGCCAAGTCTGTTGGAGCTGACCAACAATGCTGGGTGTGGTTAGGGGCACGCAGCTGTGAGCTCGCATCTGGGAAATGGCTTTGAATCCTACTGTCGGCAGCGCTGAAGATGGTTTTCCGTGGTTTCCCATTTTCACACCAGGCAAATGCTGGGGCTGTACTTTAATTAAGGCCACGGCCGCTTCCTTCCCATTCCTAGACCTTTCCTGTCCCATTAGACCTATTTAAATAAATGCAGTAATTACGTTTTGGATATTTGCGTGAAGAATGTTTACTGCAAAATAGAAGTTCCTAGGCCTTTTGTATCCCATTGTCGCCATAAGACCTATCTGTGTCGGTGCAACGTAAAGCCAGTAGCAAAAAAAATTTTCCCATCTTTACATACAGTTGTTCCTAGGCATTCCCGTGCTTTTTCTACTACAGAATCCCTGTATGCCTCCCATTCACTTTCCATTGTTTGGAATCTGCAGACAGATTTCTCTTTCTCTGTCCTAGGCCTAGAGATAGATAGTTCACAACAGAACATTAAAAATTCCCAGAAAACCTGCACATTCCTAACAGATTTCCTGAATTCAAAGTCTGTTAAGATATAGTCTGTTAGGAATCTGGTGCCCCTACCCTCCCATGTGTGTAGCAGTGAATAGCCTTAAGCTTGAAGAATGTATTTGTAACTGCCAATCCCATACTGACCGGCCCCGGTGTGTAGGGGTAGCATACTTGCCTCTTACCCGGAGGCCCTGGGTTCGATTCTTGGCCAGGTCAGGGATTTTTACCTGGACCTGAGGGCTGGTTTGAGGTCCACTCAGCCTACATGATCAGAATTGAGGAGGTATCTGACGGTGAGATAGCGGCCCCGATCTAGAAAGCCAAGAATAATGGTCGAGAGGATTTGTCATGGTGACCACACAACACCTCGTAATCTGCAGGCCTTCAGGCTCGGCAGCGGTCGCTTGGTAGGCCAAGGCCCTTCAAGGGCTTGTAGTGCCATGGGGTTGGTTTGTTTGTTTGTTTGTTTGTTTGTTTGTTTGTTCGTTTGTTTGGTTTGTAATCCCATACTAGCACAGAAGTCCGGCAAACATTTCCCATTCTTGTTGGCAGATTTCCAATTCTCGCATTGACATTTTCCATTAGCACTATCCTATCCTTGCTGTTGACCTTGACAACAGTGTCACTCAGTGCTTTACAAAACTTCTCAATTTCATCCTCATCTGTTCCCACTCCCATTTGACAGGCGAGGGACTCCTTGGAAACAACTTGGCGAACGAAATGGAATTCGATGGGGAGCTATGAATATTAATGGGGCTTATGGAAGAAAGAAGGTAGAACTGGCTGAGTCAGCAAAGAGGATGCATCTGGATGTGCTAGGAGTAAGTGATATTCGGGTAAGGGGAGATAACGAGGAAGAGATAGGAGATTATAAAGTGTACTTGACGGGTGTTAGAAAGGGAAGGGCAGAGTCTTGGGTAGGGCTCTTTATCAGGAATACCATTGCACGCAACATAGTTTCTGTTAGGGACATAAATGAACAAATGATGTGGGTAGATTTATCAGTTGGAGGAATTAGGATAAGAATTGTGACCGTGTATTCACCATGTGAGGGTGCAGATGAGGATGAAGTTGACAAGTTTTATGAAGCATTGAGTGACGTCGTGGTCAGAGTCAACAGCAAGGATAGAATAGTGCCAATGGGCGATTTCAATGCGAGAGTTGGGAATAGAACTGAAGGATACGAAAGGGTGATTGGTAAATGTGGGGAAGATATGGAAGCTAATGGGAATGGGAAGCGTTTGCTGGACTTCTGTGCTAGTATGGGTTTAGCAGTTTCGAATACATTCTTCAAGCATAAGGCTATTCACCACTACACATGGGAGGCTAGGGGTACCAGATCCATAATAGACTATATCTTAACAGACTTTGAATTCAGGAAATCTGTTAGGAATATACGAGTTTTCCGCGGATTTTTCGATGATACAGACCACTATCTGATCTGTAGTGAACTAAGTATCTCTCAGCCAAGGGTAGAGAAATTGAAATCTGTCTGCAAATGAATAAGGGTCGAAAATCACCAGGACGAGGAAATTAGACAGAAGTACATGGATATGATTAGTGAGAAGTTTCGAACAGTAGACAGTAAGCAGGTTCAGGATATAGAAGGTGAATGGTTGGCATACAGGGATGCCTAGGAACAACTGTGTATAAAGATGGGAAAAGGCGAACATCTTGGTGGAATGATGAAGTGAGAGCAGCCTGTAAACATAAAAAGAAGGCTTATCAAAAATGGCTCCAAACAAGGGCCGAGGCAGACAGGGATTTGTATGTAGATGAAAGAAACAGAGCGAAACAAATAGTTGTTGAATCCAAAAAGAAGTGGTGGGAAGATTTTGGCAATAACCTGGAAAGGCTAGGTCAAGCAGCAGGGAAACCTTTCTGGACAGTAATAAAGAATCTTAGGAAGGGAGGGAAAAAGGAAATGAACAGTGTTTTGAGTAATTCAGGTGAACTCATAATAGATCAGAGGCAATCACTGGAGAGGTGGAGGGAATATTTTGAACATCTTCTCAGTGAAAAAGGAAATCATCCTGATGGTGCTGCAAACAGCCAAGCTCATGGGGAGGAGGAAAATGATGTTGGTGAAATTATGCTTGAGGAAGTGGAAAGGATGGTAAATAAACTCCATTGTCATAAGGCAGCAGGAATAGATGAAATTAGACCTGAAATGGTGAAGTATAGTGGGAAGGCAGGGATGAAATGGCTTCATAGAGTAGTAACATTAGCATGGAGTGTTGGTAAGGTACCTTCAGATTGGACAAAATCAGTAATTGTACCTATCTATAAGCAAGGGAACAGGAAGGATTGCAACAACTGTCGAGGTATCTCATTGAATAGTATACCAGGCAAAGTATTCACTGGCGTCTTGGAAGGGAGGGTGCGATCAGTCGTTGAGAGGAAGTTGGATGAAAACCAGTGTGGTTTCAGACCACAGAGAGGCTGTCAGGATCAGATTTTCAGTATGCGCCAGGTAATTGAGAAATGCTACAAGAGGAAGAGGCAGTTGTGTTTGTTTCGTAGATCTAGAGAAAGCATATGACAGGGTACCGAGGGAAAAGATGTTCACTATACTGGGGGACTATGGAATTAAAGGTAGATTATTAAAATCAATCAAAGGCATTTATGTAGAAAATTGGGCTTCAGTGAGAATTGATGGTAGAATGAGTTCCTGGTTCAGGGTACTTACAGGGGTTAGACAAGGCTGTAATCTTTCACCTTTGCTGTTCGTAGTTTACATGGATCATCTGCTGAAAGGCATAAAATGGCGGGGAGGGATTCAGTTAGGTGGAAATGTAGTAAGCAGTTTGGCCTATGCTGACGACTTGGTCTTAATGGCAGACTGTGCCGAAAGCCTGCAGTCTAATATCTTGGAACTTGAAAATAGGTGCAATGAGTATGGTATGAAAATTAGCCTCTCGAAGACTAAATTGATGTCAATAGGTAAGAAATTCAGCAGAATTGAATATCAGATTGGTGATACAAAGCTAGAACAGGTCGATAATTTCAAGTATTTAGGTTGTGTGTTCTCCCAGGATGGTAATATTTTAAGTGAGATTGAATCAAGGTGTAGTAAAGCTAATGCAGTGAGCTCGCAGCTGCGATCAACAGTATTCTGTAAGAAGGAAGTCAGCTCCCGGACGAAACTATCTTTACATCGGTCTGTTTTCAGACCAACTTTGCTTTACGGGAGCGAAAGCTGGGTGGACTCAGGATATCTTATTCATAAGTTACAAGTAACAGACATGAAAGTTGCGAGATGATTGCTGGTACAAACAGGTGGGAAGAATGGCAGGAGGGTACTCGTAATGAGGAGATAAAGGCTAATTTAGGAATGAACGCGATGGATGAAGCTGTACGCATAAACCGGCTTCAGTGGTAGGGTCATGTGAGGCGAATGGAGGAGGATAGGTTACCTAGGAGAATAATGGACTCTGCTATGTAGGGTAAGGGAAGTAGAGGGAGACCAAGACGATGATTAGACTCGGTTTCTAACGATTTAAAGATAAGAGGTACAGAACTAAATGAGGCCACAACACTAGTTGCAAATCGAGGATTGTGGCGATGTTTAGTAAATTCACAGAGGCTTGCAGACTGAACACTGAAAGGCATAACAGTCTATAATGATAATGTATGTATGTATTGCACCCGTCCACCTCCCGAGTCCCAGACTAGCATTTATCTCAGGGGTGTCGGTTCATTATTTTAAGTCCACGAATATATAAATATAGAGGCATAATAGAACACGGGAATGAACGGAGCAATTAAAATTAAAATGGGAAAAGCTCGATTGTAAACTTGAATTTAAGGACTCCATGATAGGACTAGGAAGTGACTGTTAACTTTGAAAAGGGTCTCATCTAACTACAATAAAAAGATTATGAGAATGGTTTCCTTTGAATTAATTGCCAGAAGGAGCAGTTTATTACGCCATCCGACGTACAAAACTTTGATACATTTGGCAATGATATTAAATTTCCACACAGGTTGCATAAATAAATCACTTGCCATACCGCAAGTGGTATCAATATGTTGCTGGGTTGCTTCTGGAAAAAATTACAATTGGAGTATAACTTATGGGTCGATTCCATTTGAATCGAACCGTTGTTCAAGGATATAGCTTCCTTCTGACGGGAGCCCGAGCATAACTCATGTTACGGTCGGCTTCTCGATTTAACTAAGATGACGTACCCCGGCTATATACATTTTTCCGAGACCGGTCCTCGGACTGGGTAATGTTTCTCGTGAATTGCGAAAAATGGATTACACGGACAGTTCCTATCTTACGATGTCCAGCTGATGCCATACCACTGAATTAGCATTTATATTTTATTTACACATGATCTGAAATGTTACAAAGTAGCCTCAGTAGACTACTGCCACAGATGAGATAACGAGAAGCGGTGGGAAATACCGTGCCGAAGACCTCCCCTCGCATCGCAAGCGAAGTAAACAAACACTCTAAGTATTACTGTAACTCGTCCCGCGCGGAAACCGAACGATAACAAGGTAACAAATGACTATAATATTTATGATTCTTATTATTCAAACATACGAGTAGAGGGATGTTGTCACCAATTAATTAATTCCCTATCGTCAGAATATTCATTCATCCCCGAAATTATCATCCTTGAAATTATTATTATTATTATTATTATTATTCTCAACGGTTCCTGGCACTGTCACGTTTGATTAATATCGTCATTATTAGGCGGGACGCAAACACTAATGGTTATTACTGTTATTATTATTATATCCCTCTTGTGATTATTATTATTATTATTATTATTATTATTATTATTATTATTATTATTATTATTATTATTACTCAACGGTTCCTGGCACTGTCACGTTTGATTAATATCGTCATTATTATGCGGGATGCAAACACAAATGGTTATTACCGTTATTATTATTAGTATATCCCTCTTGTGGTTATTATTATTAGTAATGAATAGGTGACTCCAGATTTTATTATTATTGTTAATGTCACTCAAGATGTTATTATTATTAATAATGTCACTCAAGATTATTATTATTATTATTAATGAACCGGTCACTTCCGCCAAAAATGCATTAGGATATCGGTCGCAGTTACAATTATTTCACTGATCAACCAACGACAACATTACTGTTATTATTATGACAATTATTATTAATCTGACCGCGACGATTTGACATCGTCCTAACATTGTTACTATTATTATCGGTTGCATATTCTCATTTAGATTCCCATTTAACATCTTTCTCAACGCTCATTTAATTAAGGCGGTCCAATCCTTTATCTGCAATATTTATTATTATTATTATTATTATTATTATCACGGCATCATGATTGTCATCACTCGTCATTACAATGATTACAATATACGATCATTTATGTGGAATCTGAACTCTCATTATCCTTAGATCCGTAGTATCTCGACGAATAGCGGTGCAGTCTATTTATTTCGTACATGCTGTCACGGGTTCGAATTCTACCCGCTACGTAACTCAGTATTTCTCTGTGACACTGCCCATACATTTTACACTCATTTCAATATCCTAAGTGTCTCTCATACGGAATTTATATCCCTTTCTATCTCAGTATTCCTTGATTCATTTATTTCTCACAGAACTGACTTATTTATTCACTTCTGACATCGTACGACCTTTTATTATCTGACTGTAGATTCTTTAACATTTTTCTATCTCATTTTGATCTACGCCTTAGCTCGTTCTCCACAAATAATCGTAACATCTTGAAATTATATTTACCAAAATTTGACAATCATGGTTTCGTAATATTAGTTCTACGTGTTCCGGCTACTGAATTGCAAATTTAAGACACGACATTTGGACCGTAATTTAAACCACACGTTCATTAACATGTACGGATTATTAGCACCGATCTACATTTCAATATTATTAATTTATCAAGTTAAATTACCACACACTTTAATTCCGAATTAAAAACGACATCCCGTCATTAAATGATTTCCGACAAACTCAACACCTTATCACTTAAATTTTATTATTACGCACGGCTCACTAAAATTCCAATACCTGGCGAGTTGGCCGTGCGCGTAGAGGCGCGCGGCTGTGAGCTTGCATCCGGGAGATAGTAGGTTCGAATCCCACTATCGGCAGCCCTGAAAATGGTTTTCCGTGGTTTCCCATTTTCACACCAGGCAAATGCTGGGGCTGTGCCTTAATTAAGGCCACGGCCGCTTCCTTCCAACTCCTAGGCCTTTCCTATCCCATCATCGCCATAAGACCTATCTGTGTCGGCACGACGTAAAGCCCCTAGCAAAAACAAAAACAAAAAAAATTCCAATATCTCATGTATTATTATTATTATTGTTATTATTATTATTATTATTATTATTATTATTATTATTATTATTATTATTATTAATATCGCTTCTCACAAATTTAACAACTTCACTTTGAAAATATGAACACACTAATCAACAACAAAACCCCACTGGCATGACAAGGCTGGACTTTCCGTCAATGTCATTACATAACTCGTTAAAATGACAAACAGAAAAACACATATCGGGTCTATTTGACTATGATAACAAAATCAAATGTAAAAAAAAAAAAAATTATTCTTGACTACAAAGAAATATGAATGCATGCATGACTTAACGTACTACCCTATATCTACAAAATTTACATCTACAACAAACTGAATACATAAAAAGACCCGATTATTTACATTGTTATTATTTAATACTGTCCGTGCTACAAATTTAGGATGGGGTCGTTAAGCGACTCATCTTGTTACAGAAGGTAACCAAGTCTAATCAAATTATTCCCATTTTTCCAATCACGCTAACATTTCCCAAATATTATCTACATTTTAGTACTCATCTTAGTTATTGGTAATCCATTGCAGCTTGGCAGATGAGAGGCTCCTTTCGGCCCCTATCCGCCGTATTACTCCTCCATTCTTGATGGCGTAGTTCCACAAATGATTTCCTGGCACATTACCATTTTTACACTAATACCGTAATTATCACAATACTTCACTATTGACAATGTTAACACTGAAAACTTTACTTTTATAAAACAAATTAATACCCTAGACCCAAAATTTTAATATTTTACACTGTTTTAAGCTTCGTCCAATTACCGCACTCATGGACATGGACACGTACGACGGTGTGTCGAATTTTACGCCCGTCGCGATTTATGTCGTCCGACGCGATACGCCTGTTCCATACGGCCCTCTTGAAGTGTTCACGATAGCGATTCGATCCTCCTTAGTACAGGCTATTATTCCCTCAAAGTACTGTTCGTCACACAGTATGTTATTTACGTACTTATTGCGGTGCAGTTTATATTACTCACTCTTACAATGCAATTAATTGACTTCACTATGATATTTATAACTGGCAAACACTGTCCTAAGTTAACTACTTCCAGTTCATGTTGCTTGAGCGCGATCACATTTTATAAGTACTGGCCATTAAATGTTGAGTTACTGTACGCCCGACGGATTTGAAGTCAGCTGCGAATGACGGTTCAGCTCCAGAGATTCATTTCAAGTGTGGTTGCGAGTATCCCTTGCGCCCATGTATATGGATGAAGCTTTCCCTCGCGGATTCATTGACGTCATACCCATGAGGGAGGGGGTGGATTTTTAATATCGGCACTTGCACTCCGAATTGGACGTTAAAATTTATATCAAATTAATCCGCTCCGCTAGCATATTTGCTGGATTAAATATGAACTCCTAACGATCATAGATTTAGGAGATACGGGTGGATTTAGCTCACATTTCGCGCCTTTGGAAGCGTCCCTTACAACGTGGTTTTCGTCCAGCCAATGACATTCAAGCTGTCTGGTTTCCAAGAAATCCAGCCTTCAATTTATTTAATTTGCCAATAATTATTGATTATTTTTCCATGCGTGACAGCTAATAAATTCATTACATTGCTCCGTGTACTCACAATAATTTATTACTGATTACTTTTGAAGTTACGAGAATATCTCATCCATCATCTCTTAAGATGGTATCCCTGAGTCTCCATCTAAATTTTTGTGATTGGCCTATAAGTGGTCACGTGATTTAAATTTCCACCTGCGATAACCTAGGCTAGCGAATGTCCTCGCAACCACTGTACTTTTCCATTCAACCTTTCCTGGAATTCATGACGTCGCGGAAGTTTCCGTCCGCCACAAATATCCCAGCGCACTACTCATGTTGCAAGCTTCCTTTGTGTCAAACTACCCCCTTCTCTTTCTGACCAAGACTTATTTGTGGACTTGTATTTTTCTGGTCGCCAACTAATGGGCTCCCCTGCTGTGAAGCAGCTAAATGTTGTTGTGTCGAGCTAATCCGTCAGGCTCCAGTCTGTCGTGTTCCTTAGCTCATATTTCAACACTACACAGATGAAATATTTTCAGCTACACTTCTGTATTTCAATAAATGTACTATTTCCCTTCATAAATCAAATCATGATTGACTTTGGGCCTAAGTCACTCGGTTTCAGTATGTATGTATGTTGCTTAAAATATTCTGAGCCGGCTGGTTGAAAACTTCTGTGAAGTGATGATCTTTCCTCTGATGGGTTAGAAACCACCGGTGGATTGTATTGTCGTAGGCGCCTGAACACAAGGAGGGCCATTAGTCAGAATATGTCCGAGGTGCCCACTGTCATTCCATAGCAGCTGGTATCCCGACTCTCAGGACCACTTGCTAGGCCTCTCAGCCATTGCCCACAGTTCACAAACTAGGGCGTGACTAGTAAGCCACACCGTGAACCATTTTCATTGTATTCATTTTTCTTTCTTATTTTTGTTGTCTCTTGGTGGTGCTTTAAATTTTTGGGCACATACAGATATTTATTTTGGTATCTGTATGCAAGAGTGAATTGCATATCTTATGTACTTTCTTCAGCCTACATATTTCATAATAGTATTTTAAATTTATTTTACTGAAATAAAATTGATTTGTATTATGTAAGATATTTTTTGTTTTGTTATTGTCTCTGTGAAGAACTTGTGTTAAAGATATGAAATGTGTAAATACATTTTATCTGAAGTAGTACTGTCAAAAATAACTGGAATTTTTGTGCGGACTTACTTTTAATCTTGTTGCTTGGTATTGCTTCATGGATAATGTTCAGTTTGTACTCTTTATCAACTTTAGTTGCAAAAACTAGGACTTCGTCTTCACCTGGAAGAGAAGCATCGGATGATGGCGGTCTGGATGATGAGGTCTTGGAACATTCCAATCAGGATGTATTGGTGATTCCGTTTAACCCTGCAGTTGGAGAAAATGTAGGCCTTAGTTCAGAACAAAAGGTATGTCATTACTTCATATTTATCATTTCAGTTGATGACAAGTCTGTACTATTGACATAAAAAATGATTTTGATTTCTTACTAGCTGTAGCATTGAAATTTAATTATACTTGGGTTATTGATAGTTAGTTACTTATATCTGAATATATGGTCTCAAAATTGTGACCATAACCAGAAAATGAATTATTTCAGATGGATCCACAATTTTCTTTATGATTAAAAGATTATGTTACAAGCATGCTTACTTTCATACAATCTTCAGACAGCTGCTTTTTCTTTTTCTTGCCGGGCTGAGTGACTCAGACGGTTGAGGCGCTGGCCTTTTAACCCTAACTTGGCAGGTTCGATCCTGGCTCAGTCCGGTGGTAT
The DNA here is from genome assembly GCF_040414725.1 of Anabrus simplex. Classification (NCBI taxonomy): domain Eukaryota; kingdom Metazoa; phylum Arthropoda; class Insecta; order Orthoptera; family Tettigoniidae; genus Anabrus; species Anabrus simplex. The sequence continues at coordinate 1,549,215,707 of NC_090265.1, read as the reverse complement.
TTGAAGGTGCTCAAATACGACAGCCCCGTGTCGGTAGATTTACTGGCACGTAAAAGAACTCCTGCGGGACTAAATTCCGGCACCTCGGCGTCTCCGAAGACCATAAAAAGTAGTTAGCGGGACGTAAAACAAATAACATTATTATTATTATTTCTTTTTCTTTTTAAGATAACCGTATAATACAGTGATGTAACCTGATTAGCTGAAACATTCAAATTGTAGTTTTTTGTTGTGAAATGGTGAATTGTTTGATGTATTTTCTTCCAATGCAATCTGTTTGTTACATATAAGCAACTCTGCAGTAAATGAGAGCTATCAAGGCAATTTTCGCTATATCTGGTTCTACGGCTGACTTGTCAGCATCTTGGCCTTTGGCCCTCAGGGCTCCAGGCTCGATTTCTGACCAGGTCAAGGGTTTTCAGTCTTAAATTAGTAATTCCCTTGGCTCAGGAATTTTGTCTTTATTCTGTTCCCTACATTCCTGCAATTCACATACAACATACAACATTATCCTCCACCACAAAAACACTTAGTTTATTGTTTGCATGTTTCCAATATATGGCAAGCACCATCCATCCTCACCAGAGTGTCTTCCTTACTAGTATACCATTCCCGCGTCCAGAATAGGTTGATAAACTTAACCATGATAGGTTAATTTGGTTGTTCGATCCATATTGACTTGTCTGAATCTTTTACAGTACTATTTAAAATAGTTTTACTTGAATCCGCCTTGTCGATACACCTTATAATGGAAGAAAACTTCTTCTTGTTTCGTATAGGCCAGCTAAGGACCACGACATTCAACTATTGCATTTTGGAATGGGCTTTGATGTTTGCCCAGTAGTTGCGCATCCTCAGGCTGTGTTGCTCCTTCCTCTCCTTTGTCCAAAGGGCGCCAGTCTTCTTTGTTGATAATCTGTCCTGGAACTTCTTATGTTTAAGCATCTTCCTGAGTGCTGTACGATCCTTTAAGATTCCTTCTGTTATTCCCAGTTCCTGTAGATCTTTATTCACTTCCATCAACCATGGTGACTTGGTCTTCCTATTTTGCCAGTAGCTGAGAATCCGGTTGGTCAACCTGGTAGGATGCATCCTGTAGACGTGCCCATAGAATGCTAGGCGTCTCTTCCTTGCTACATTCGTTATTCTTTCACAGTACTTGTAGAGCTCTTGGTTAGGCCGTCTTTTATAACTGTCCCCTTCCTTGACTGGCCCCAGTATCTTCCTCATTATCTTTCTTTCCTGGATTTCAAGTTTTTCCATGAGTCCCTTCCTGTTGAATGTTAGACATTCTGAAGCATATAAGGCTTCAGGGCGGATGACTGTCTGGTAGTGCTTCATCTTAGTATTACGAGAGACACTTTTTATTATACGTATTCTTGGTCAGTTGGTAGGCCATTTCAAGCCTGTTAACTCGAGTTGACAAAGCTGTTCCTTCAGAGAGATTGGATTCCAACCATTCTCCCAAGTACTTAAACCTATTGGTTTTCCTGATCTCTCCCTGTTCCAGATGCAACGTACAAGGAGATTCACCGATGTTCGTGATGAATTGTGTTTTTTCGAGAGACACATGTAGCCCAACCTTTGCTGCTTGTTGTCTGAGAACATTTAGTTGTTTCACTGAAGTTTCTATTGAATTAGATACCAGGGCCAGATCATCGGCATACGCCAGACAGTCAACATTGAGCTCATTGCGCTTATGTCCCAAATAAATGCCACTTGGAATCTCCATTCTAGCTAACTCCTTTCGCCACTCTCTTATTACTTTCTCCAAGGCACAGTTAAAGAGGAGAGGGGACAGACCATCTCCCTGTCTCACTCCTGATTTAATTTCAAAACTTTCTGATATGACTCCTCTGAACTTTACTCGTGACCTGGTGTTGCTTAAAGTCTGTTTGATTAGGTTATGGGTCTTCTCATCAAGTCCTAATTCCTGCAAAAAGGAAGAAAACTATTTATTTTACCATACATGTTTCGGGAAGTCAGCCATTCCCTTCATCAGTGGTCAGTTCAAAAAATAAAGCAATATAACACTATCTTTTGTTTTTACAATTTAAAGAAGTTTTGTGTCCTAATTCACCATATCAGTGAATAAAGAAAACTAATGAAATATTATGAAAATGATCAATATATAAAATTTTGTTGAACTGAATGAGAATACATATATAAATTTAAGATCTTAAAGTTTTTCTTCTTTTTATTTGGCAATGGGAGAACATATGGTTGAAAAGAATCATAAATTTACAGACATTTCTAATGACATGGAATTAATACATTCGGCCAAAAAGGGAAAATTAATGACTGTTTTGGAAAGTTTAGAAATTTATCTTGACCGGGCGAGTTGGCCGTGCGCGTAGAGGCGCGCGGCGGTGAGCTTGCATCCGGGAGATAGTAGGTTCGAATCCCACTATCGGCAGCCCTGAAGATGGTTTTCCGTGGTTTCCCATTTTCACACCAGGCAAATGCTGGGGCTGTACCTTAATTAAGGCCACGGCCGCTTCCTTCCAACTCCTAGGCCTTTCCTATCCCATCGTCGCCATAAGACCTATCTGTGTCGGTGCGACGTAAAGCCCCTAGCAAAAAAAAAAAAAAAATCTTGCACAAAATAATAATTTTGAATCGAGTTTAAATGGGAGAAGTGCAGAAGATAACCCACTGTATAGGCTAGCATATGATTATTTAAAGAAAAAGAGAAAATGGAAAATTATTAGTTTCTCCATCGACAACACAAATCTGCTTCTATTTAAATTAAATTATTGCATTAACCATTATCATATTTGACACTAATTCATTTTTGAAAGCAAATCATCATTATATGTATAACAAGTTAAAAATATTCTCAGATATGCCCAAATAAATAAATGGTCTAATGTGCGAGTTATTCTAAGTATTTTGCCCTACTCTGTTATATTTATTATACAGTATGGTATGGTAATAATAATAATAATAATAATAATAATAATAATAATAATAATAATAATAATACTTTATTAATGGTAATACCATTTTACATAACAGTAGAGTAGAAGAATAAACAAAACAAAACACACTAAAAAGAAAGTTCAATGAGTATAAGTAGTGTTGCTACTCCAACCACTACTCTTATACCTTCATCTCCTTCACACAATATACATAACATTTGTTTGAGCGCCAGTTGCTTTTTAAATAAAAACAACAAAATTTGGTAGAACATACCTCCTATATCAATTATTTCAAGGCGTGAGGTGATAAACTCACATATCTGGCAATATACAGGGATATGGATCAGGACAATATTAAATTACTGTTGCATTTCCACAATTGAGGATTGTACATGGAACTGGAATCACTTATTATAATTAAAATAAAACTGAGTTTATGACTATAATTTACGTCACAATGAACAAGCATTGACGTCTTTTAATTTAACAAAACATATATATAGTGAGAATTGCGGTAATATTAAAAAGAAAATTTAATCTAAACAAAAAAAGCTATTGGCATGAACTTGAAGTGAGATGTGATATCGCCGCTGATTACATTCTTCTTCATGTTATGAATGCATAACATGTCTGATGCTTTAATTACCTGATGTCTGCATACACTGCTGTTGAACTTGAAATTCTTGGTAAAACCTATGAGCTGAAGTCGGGAGCCGTCTGCTGTTATCTTCTTATATAACAAGGAGTTGGCCTACATACCATGTACGGGTGTAGGGAGCTCCAATGTAATTACGTCCACTCAATATATATTATTGAAACGTCTTGTGAAGTCCATCCTCACAAGATGATGACGTTTCTTTATCAGCATAGTACCCGTGTCTGCTCGGATACAACCACCACTTGTAGACCTCGATTATTACAAGACTTCTTCAAACACAATTCTTAGCTCTGACCATCACTCTAAGACCACTTCTTTCATTTGATACGGTACATCTGACTAATACATATAATCTGATACCTCTCACCACCGTTGCATCGACTTTATAACCTCGCGATGACGACTCATCTCCCTACTCTCTGTTCATCCCTTACACCTCAACATACAGTAGCTGGCGAATACTGACACTTGGTCGCAATCACGTGCCCACGCACTGATGTCATCAGTCATGTGTCGTATAAGCGTACCCAAGTGGATTACAGTTGACTATGATGCATGAGTCACCGGAAAACCTACTTGCACATAACATTCTTAGTTAAACATAGCCTCGATTGCAAAATACTCTGCCAACACATTTAGCTAGAGTTACAAGCCACAGAATGACTGTATCAAACCAACAAATCTCACTTACTAATATACAGCATAATTACAAACATATTCACTTAACCTATGATCAAATACAATAATATGCGTGATACCTAATTATTACAGTCTAAATGATGAGAAACAGAATATAGAATCTAATGAATCGGGTTAATAATAATAATAATAATAATAATAATAATAATAATAATAAATAAATAAATACTGAATGGAATCTGTAACCCTGTTGTACGGTTACAGTAGAAAAATATGTACAGATATTTACACAAGTTATATTACAAGTAATCACAGGAAAGTAATAGTAAATTCTGGAGATTATGCGATTTCTAAATTTTGACAATGAGCAGTTAAATATATCAATATCCACTTTGTTTAGAGATCTTGATATTAGTTCAATTGGCCCATTGAATGCGTAGCTAGTTCTATGCCAATTTGGAGACAATGTATTCTTGAACCTTGTGCGTCTGTCTGGTACATGTACGTTAATTTTTTCAAGGAGTTGTGGACAATTCACCAAGGAATGAAGCAATTAAAAAATGAAGTGTGTATCCAATAATCCACGGCGTTGTGACAGGATATGCAGATTTAAGGACTGTTGTAGGGATGTATAATCAACATTATCATATGAGAATCCTGCTCTAAATGAATATAAATGAAGAAATTTATGTTGTACTGAATCTAATCCATGGATAGAGGTCTGATGAGAAGGGTTCCAAACAGGTGTACAGTATTCTAGTATAGGGCGTACCATAGACACATACAGCAATCGATAGGTAGCTAAGTTTGAAAATTTTCTAGAATATCTAGTAATGCAACCCAATCTTTGAAATGCTTTCTTACAAATATTTTCAATATGTTCATTAAATGATAGGTTATAACTGAATAAAACACCAAGGTCATTAACTTGTGAAACAGGAGTTGGAATGTTATTACTAAATTTGTACTGAAATGATATTTTCTTCTTGTTTTTTAAAAACAATATTATTTTACTTTTCTCACGATTAAGTTTCAACCCATTTTGAATACAGTACTTTTCCAGATGAGTAAATCTTCTTGAAGTTTTAAACAAGCAAGTGGACAATTAATTTGCATAAATTTTTTTGCATCGTCAGCAAACAAAAGCAATTCAGAATTCTTAAGTATATTTTTAATGTCATTTATGTAGAGAGTAAAAAGTAAGAGCGCAAGGTGAGACCCTTGAGGAACTCCACTGGTAACAATAATAGGCGCAGAAAAATGATTCCTTATTTTAACAATCTGCAGGCGATTTTTAAGATACGATTCAAACCACAAGAGGAGAGGCCCATTAATTCCGTAGCCTGTTAGTTTTTGCAGCAAGATATCGTGGTCAACAGTGTCAAAAGCTTTTGAGAACTCTGTATAAATGCAGTCCACTTGGGAGTGGTTCTCTATTGCATCCAAGAGGAACTGATAGAATAAAAGAAGATTGCTACAGGTTGACCGTCCTGAAAAGAATCAATGTTGCTCATCAATGATGATGTTTCTAAAGAGAGGTGTGATTTTGTCAAGAATTATTGAGTCAAAAATCTTGGAAATACAAGAAGAAATTATAACTGGTCTATATTGTTTTATGTCAGTTTTATCACCATTTTTGAAAACTGGACTAACAAAATAATCCTTTCTTCCATTCCACTGGGAAAACGCCTTGGTTTAATGATAAGTTGAACAGATAAGAGTGCTTCACATAAAATAAATGAGCAGTACTTGAGCAGGTAAGTTGAAACACCATCAGGTCCTACAGTTTTCTTTAATTCCAGAGATATCAGTTTGTTGTAAATTTCTGCCTTACTAATGTTTATAACTGATAGATTGACAGAGAAAGGATAATCATATGACATACTACAACTATTCTGATAAGAAGAATAAACAGATTAAAAGTAGTTAGCAAAATTGACAGTATTTTCTCCAGTATCTGCTGTAACTTCATTAAGATGCATTGTTGAAGGAATATTATTACATGACCTTTTAGAACTTAGATATTGCCAGAATTTCCGTGGATTGGAAGTAATACTTCGTTCACAGTTGGAGACATACATTGTGTAGCAAGATTTAGATTCTCTTAATTTCGAGAAATGCTGATAATCACTATTGAGACCTGATATTTTGTACCGCTTGTGTGCTTTCTTCTTTTCAATAATCAGGGACTTCAATTTATGATTAAACCACTTTGGGAATTTGGGAGTCTTAAAATTCCATATAGGGATATAAAGTTCCATGCCATAATGTAGTACTGAATAGAGGGTTTCTACTGCTTTATCAATTGATACATTTTGAAACATCACCTTCCAGCTGAATTGTGACAGATAATAATTTAGTCCATTATAATCACCATTTAAAAAGTCAAAATAAAAACTATCAGCAGGCAAGGAATTGTATAGCTCATTTATAGGTAAAGAAATCTCTAATGCTAGGTGGTGTCTATCGAGGGGGATAATGCTTTCATTACTAGATTTTACTTCAATGGAACTGGGGTTACTGAAAACCAAATCAAGAAAGTGTTTCAGAAAATTTGGGATAGCATTAAACTGATTTAAAGAGAGATAAGAAAAAGTCTCTATAACTAAACTGGACTGTATAGTGTGGTTACCTACTGACGTAAGGCCAGAAGATGTTTCTGCATTTACTATCCAATTAAGATGTGGTAGATTGTAGTCAACCAACAATGAGCAATAAATGGTTGTCAAGATTTGACATAATTTTTTCAACAGCACTGCAATGTTCAAAATATTTTTGGACCGGACACTTGGGTGGATGTATACAGCACCAATGATTAATTTTGTGGTGTTAAAAGTCAGGAACACACACAACTGTTCAACTGTGTTAATGCACGGTATCAGAGTAGGTTTAAACCTCTTGCTAATACAGATCATTACACCCCCATGGGATGCCTTCATACTCGTTAAAGAAGACCTATCACATCTGAAAATTGAATACGTTTCGAGTCCGAGTTCCACATCACTAATTTCATCATTTAAGTTTGTTTCAGTTAATACCATGAAGTCATAGTCAGTTAAACATGAAGAAATTAATAATAATAATAATAATGTTATTTGTTTTACGTCCCACTAACTACCCTTTTACGGTTTTCGGAGACGCCGAGGTGCCGGAATTTAGTCCCGCAGGAGTTCTTTTACGTGCCAGTAAATCTACCGACACGAGGCTGACGTATTTGAGCACCTTCAAATACCACCGGACTGAGCCAGGTTCGAACCTGCCAAGTTGGGGTCAGAAGGCCAGCGCCTTAACCGTCTGAGCCACTCAGCCCGGCAAATGAAGAAATTATAAGTTCAGTTAGTTTGCTTCGAAGTCCATTTACATTTTGATAGTATCCTCTAAAGTGTTCAACTAATCTTTTTATTGATGTCTTTGGTACTTTCTTAGTATAGTGTATCTGATCTCTGTGAAATGATTCCCTATCTACATTGTGTATTGTATTCCTGATATTATACTTTCTAAATCATTTTCTGTATCACTTAAGTTTTTGCCATTAGGATTAGCATCCCCCCTCATTTTCTTAATTAGTTTCCCGAGAGCGTTCTACTAGATATTCTATTGAGAAGTTTACCAAACTTAAAGGTTTCTTTTCTGTTAAGGTGTAGCCCATCTTTTCTAAAATCACTACCTCTAAGCCAACTATTACCATCGACAAAAAGGACATCTCTATTACGGCATAATCAGTCAAGAGTGGAGTTTACAGCATCTATGTAGTGATAATCAACATCATGCCGATATAAAACGCCACTGAGACAAAGCTTTGCTGCTGTAAACCTCCTTTTTATCGCAGTAATAAGCTTATCAGTTTTGGCCATTATGTCACTAGGTGTTGAGAAATTATGAAGGTCATTTGTGCCAATATGAACTATCAGAGCTTCAGGATTTTCTTTAATACTGTCACTGTTTACATGTTCAGCAAGTTGACCCACTCGTATGCCTGGATAGCAGTACGCAGTTCCCTCTTCAACTTCGGGTCCAACATTTCTTATCATCGAGTCCCCCACTGTACGGGCTTGTTTATGTACCGGTCGCTGACGGAATTTTTTCTTTCTTTTCGACACTACAGCTGAGTCATGTTCTATGATTGCCTCATGATCATTACATTCTAACACTTGAAAACTGTTTTGTGTCACTAAATTACAATTTACAGAATCTTTAAATGCAACATGTTTCCGGTTAGGCCTAACATTCTTCGACTTAACCTCTTTAATAAAATCATTTTCGTTTTGCCTCTGCATTTCAACATTATTTAGTTTGAAGTTCTTCAATTCCAGCAGAGCATTTTCTAGATCCGTTGATAACATTTTAATTATTTCGTCTTTGGATGAGAGTTCAAGTTCCAGATCTGTTATTCTAAACCCCAAATGCGAGGAGTCCAAAGTGAGGTTATCAGAAACGAGATCGTCTACCGGATCCGACACTTCGCTACCAAACGTATTCTTAAATAAGCATTAAAACTGTTAAGACTAGCATTAGTTCCATGAATAGATCCATTGCACTTCATACACATGTTATTACCGAACATATCACCACTCGGAGAAAAAACTAAATCACTGTTTACCGCCATCTTGCAACTTTAATAATAATTCATAATAATTAATAATAATAATTATCCATGTTAACCTACATATGCCATCATTATTTTGGGAAAATGTGATTTCAAAGTAGAAGTATCAAGTTAAAATATCCAAGTGAGTAACAAATCAGTCTTAAAAGGATTCCTTTCGATGATCTTAATAATTCATAATAACATTTCATGTATGTATTACCACTTCACCATTAACATATGATATGGATTCTCGAACAATACATGTGAGAAATTGATACGAGTCACTCCAGGTAGAACAACAGAGGGAAGATGAGAACAGGGAACTGTTGCTGAGATGTGCGAAAGTAGGAGGAAGGGAAAAGGTAGGAAAGGGAAATGTAGGAGTAGAGGATAGGAAAAGACAGGTGGAACAGGGTCATGGGAGGGAGCTATCGTGAATGGTAAGGCTGACGAGGAGGGAAGGGGATCAAATGGGGGGGGGGGGGGGCAGGGTTGAGGCTCTGGTCATGGGGATTCCATCGTTAGACATGTGGGGAAAGTGCGTGGAGGAAAGGGAACCAGGGTAGAGTGTTATCCAGGAATTAGGTTGAGGCAGATGTTGAGGAATGTAGAATTATTTATTTAGCGTATGGCTTTACAGATACAACACACAATGATTTTGAAGAACAAACTATATATTTATATCCAGGTTATTTATATAGCTAACTGTCTCTGGAAGCGCATGAGCAAAGTCACTGATATCACCACTGTACTTTCTTTTTGGACATTCGCTGATAATGTGCAGGATGGTCTGCTTGGAGGCACCACAGTCGCAGTTAGGCATAGGAATTCTTTTCCACTTGTAGTGGAAATCAGCATAGTTACCATGGCCCGATCGTATCCTGTTAAGAGTAGACCAGGTTTTCCGAGGAAGCTCAAATCCAGGTGGCAAAGTTTGCTCAGGCCTAGTATCTTGTCTTCCCTGCCATGAGGAATGTAGAAGGGAAGGAGGAGGGGAAGGAGAAGGAGAAGGTGATAGTGTCTCATGTTGGTACCAACAACGTAAGGCAAGCAGGTATAAGTACCAACATAGTTGATGTGTGGGATCTGGTGAATGCAGCATGGGTGAAGTTTAAGGAAGTGGAGATTGTTATCAGTGGAGTACTGTGTAGGAGAGATACTGACTCGAGGGTGATTGGGGATTTAAATGAGACTATGGAGTGGGTATGTGGGGAAACTGGGAGTGAAATTTCTAGATCCTAATGGGTGGGTAGGAGAGTGGGATCTGTGCTCAGATGGCCTTCACTTAAACTGCAGTGGTACGTATAAGTTAGGAAATTTGTTTGGAAGTGTAATAGGGAGGTACATTCAGGGAAACGGGGTGGTCTAGGGAGCGGTGATAAGGGTACAGAGATCTGAAAGTCAAGGGTACAGATCTCTGCACATGGTTATGAGGGTGTTTAGGGGTTGTAGTAAGGATGTAAAGGAGAGGGCATATAAGTCTCTAGTAAGACCCCAACTAGAGTATGGTTCCAGTGTATGGGATCCTCACCAGGATTACTTGATTCAAGAAGTGGAAAAAATTCAAAGTAAAGCAGCTTGATTTGTTCTGGGTGATTTCCGACAAAAGAGTAGCATTACAAAAATGTTGGAAAGTTTGGGCTGGGAAGAATTGGGAGAAAGAAGACGAACTGCTCGACTAAGTGGTATGTTGATATAGATGTTGATTCCCATGGGGAACCTTGAAATATTTGTCCCGAGTGAGTAAATTTATAATATACTAGCAGACGTACCCGTTCTTCGTACGGGTTATCATAAACTGGCTTTAGTTACTCATACTGTCAGTGTAATAGACTTCATTAGATATTTATATCACTGGTGTATTTACTTAAGTACGTATAAATTATTTGTTATGTTTGGAATTATAGTGTATCTTCTTCTTTTCTTTATGGGGGCCTCTAAAAATTAGTTCCTAATTAGCGTCGACCTCTAAGATCTTTTGCTACCATGTTTTCTCTTCATTCCCACCTAGATATACCTGCTCCCTTCACAAAGCTGCCGGTTTGGTGTAAGTATACTTTCTTGACAATTGTGTACAGTATATAGGTTGTTTTCATGGTTACAATGATCGTAAAAGTGGACCAAAATATCGGCACTAATAACATCAGTACTCCATTATTTGATAGAAAATAGTTTAAACTATAGGTAACAGACTCCGCAAAATGCTGAAACCTAAGCCAGTATGTAAAAACGGAGGCTCGTTGGCAACCGCTGGTCGCTGTACTACAGAGATCTCCGGGGCTATTGTTTTTATACTTCACTCCCTTTCCATCCACGCCCAAAGGAGTGCTATGAGCGTCTTACACAACAGTTTATTTTTTCCAGATAGTAAGTCATATGTGTATCAATTTTGGTTGGCAGCTATGCCCAAACGTACATGCATAATCTCGTTGCTGTAGAATCCTGGAGCTGACATTGCAAACGCCGTTCGTTTCTTTATCCGATTCCTACTGCAGGGGTAGTGTGGTTCCAATATCTCCATAACGGTTGGTTTTAGGGCCTTAAGACATGGTTTTCGGGCCTGTAGTGCTTACCAAGTTTTGTTCTTTGCGCCAAGAGGATTAAATTGAGCTTTGTCTCGTCCTTGTACGACAAATTTGATTTCGCCTATATTAGCCTATTATTTTAATATTTTTATATCCTCCCGTTGCCCCCTCGAATTGTTTTGAAAATAAAATACAGCCCATGTTACTCACTGGCAATGTAGCTTTCTATAGGTGAAGTAATTATTAAAATCGGTTCAGTAGTGTTTAAGTCGATCAGTTACAAACAAATATACAAATTTTTTCTCTTTATAATATTAGTATAGAAGTATATATTACATCCCTACACATGCGGTTGCCGTCAGGAAGGGCATCCAGCCGTAAAACTGAGTTTAATCCACATGTGCAACACAGTTCGCACCCGCAACCTCACAAGTGTCGGTAAAGCAATAGAAGAAGATACTCATTTTTAAAAATTCACCCGCTTTTTAATTCTTTTTACCCCCTTAATTGGATTTTCCAAAAAGAGTGTCTTCATTTTTAACGGAGATTCCAAGTACCAATTTTAAAGTCTGAACATCTTCATTTTTTGAGATATATGTATCCTCATAAAAATAATTCAACTCCTTCCTCACTTTCTTTCACCCTCCCACGTTAAGTGGATTTTCTGAAAACAAATATGTGTTTTCTTTTATTTTTAAAGGGGATTCCAAATATCGATTTTAATGCCTGTAACATGTTAAGTTTTTGTGATTTATTGTAGATAATTTTGCTGCTGTAGAATCCTGGAGCTGACGTTGCCATGGTTATGCCAGTTCATTACTTTATCCGATTCCTAGAGCAGGGGTAGAGTGGTGCCAGTATCTCCGGAACGGTTGGTTTTAGGGCCCGTAGGGCTTACCGAGTTTTGTTCTTTGCGCCAAGAGGATTAAATTGAGCTTTGTCTCGTCCTTGTACGACAAATTTGATATTTTGCCTATATGAGCCTATTATTTTTATATCTCCCCCCCGTACCCCCCACCTCGAATTGTTTTGAAAATAAAATGCAGCCCATGTTACTCACTCGCAATGTAGCTTTCTATAGGTGAAGTAATTTTTAAAATCGGTTAGGTACTTTTTGAGTCTATTCGTTACAAACAAACAAATTTTTCCTCTTTATAATATTAGTATTGCACCATCCTGAGGGGGTTTTTCTTGCACCATATTGGGCGACCTATCAATTGCTCCGGCTATTTTCCCCTCAACCATCCATCACTTCTACAGATCATTAAATGGATCAATGCATATAATAAAAATGATGCTATGTGTCGGTAGCTATGCTCGCTTCTAATATTCTTTGTATAAACAGTTACCGCATCATAGAATTTAAGCGATGTCATAACCTTCATTTTTCCTGTCACATTTATTGATATGATAATCCTTAAATGGCCACGCGACACCTCTCAGGGATAATTAAATTGCTTATGCGAACCATACTATTTTTACGTGAGATCAACTGAGACACCACATTTCCTTTTCAATAAATTACCATCGATACCATTCGTCCTCCAGAATCAATATCAAGTTTTCCAAGTCCAATCATTCGAAGAAAAGAAAAGAAAATAAATAAAATATTTTTTAAATGAATTAATTCAAAATTATTTATATCCCAATGATATTAGCCTATTTCCTAAAATAATAACATCTAAATTGGATAATCTGTAATTTATTTCATGATTCCAGAATCATAAAAGAAAATCTGATAATATTTATCAACATCAATTATCTTCCTCCTCTCTAAAAAAATAAATTAAATTTAATCTATCTTCGATCTGATTCAACTATTCTTCTTGCATCAATTATGCGCATCACAAAAATAAAAGATAAATTCTCTTACTTACATAAATCAAAAGTACATATTCTTTCTGTTGAAAACGTAGTATAACATTTTTGGGTTTAAAATGAATCTAAGTCCCTAAGCCTTAGTAATCTTCATAATAAATATGCTTAATCTGAGTCCATCAGTTCTTGTTTCTTTCTTTTTTTTAAAAAATGCTTATTTTCATCATTATCAAATTGATATTCTGTCATAAACACACGCGTTTCCTCCCATGTTATAACGTTAGCAATCGCAAGTAAGTTCCAAATATATATCAGCTCAAAAATAGCTATTTCAAATATATATATATATAGTTCATTAAATGAGAAATATTGGTCACCTTGACCATGTCATTTGGTTAAAATATTCAAATAACATCTTAAAATTAAATGTAGGTTTCGTGTAAAGAATAATTATAATCGTAGTTCAAATAAAAACTATACCTAACGTGATATATGGTTTTACCAATATCCAATCAGATATCAAAAATTCCGTAGGAATGCGTTTGGTAACCTATTTTATTTAATTGTGGTAGAGATTTAAATTATGAAATTTTTCTATGAATTAAATACATTCTCGACACCAAAGCTTCAAATAATATTCAATACAACGTTGATATATTCTCTATGAAGACAACAAGTTTCCCTTCTTTTATTTCTTATTTGGATATTTAATCTGAAGACAGTTTACAGTAACCCATATACGAAATCTACGATGTATTTCATTGTATTCGTGTACCACTAACCCAATATATCTCGCATTACCATATTAATATCTTGCCGCATATGTCAAACATCACCATTGGCCAGTAATACGCCGTATTTACCGCCAAAATTATCCATAAACATATCTATCTCTCCATTTACCAATATTAATTACCATAATATATCATTATTCATTCCCACAAACATATCTCAGCGAATAATTATTCGTAACTCCACATCAACATGCCACTCAAATCATAACTTCCCTACGTAAACATTTATCATTTCCAACAAGGCGGCAAATCATCTTAACATATCATTAATGTACTGCAACGGTACACTTTTGGGTTAGATTTCAGATATAATACACATAAACACGTTATCCTGAAAATGAAACACATATATAAACTAAACAAGTTAATATTTACTCACATGTCATCGCGTCGTAACAGCAACCAGATAATAGTCACTCAGAAATCAACTATCTTCTTTAAAAATATTAAATTTGGGATACGTCTCTTTGGATACGTTGTTTCAATTCCTTAATGGTTGAAAATCACACTCTAAATCTCTCCTTGTTCAATTATAAACATTCCTATATTATGACATTGATTGTAAACTCTGGAAGAAATACCTACTCCCATATTAATAAATCAACAAGGACAATCTCATTACAAAGATGGCATCGACTGAGATTTTATCACGAAGAACTACGTAAAAACAACATACCAATGTTCACTACAAATATATGAATACTACATCTACGACATATTAATTTCAAGATAATAAAGTAATTCTTTGGAACTTAGCTTGCGGCTGCTGACGTTAGATGACTGGCTTTGGCTTCGATGTTGTCATCTTAGGACTGCGTAGATCGTCTCCAACATCCGTTACGTCACCATCATGTTGTGGTTTTGGGACCTGGGATAGTAGAAACAGCTGGGCGGTCTACGTCCGAAAGTCGGCTCCATCTCCGATTTAGCCTCTCATGTTGTAGCCGTCAGTCATATGTGAAAGAAACATTTCCAAAATGGCAATTAATTTCACGTCCATACTCTTGATAATGAGAATCTAGTTTATGTCTTTGATTCAGGTTATTAAGACAGTAATTCAATGTTAATTCCTTGCAGCAGTTTAACAGGTAAAAATCATCAAGTTAGCTTTCTAAAAATTTCTTTTGTCCAGCTAATCAGCCTATAATGCGTTAAACTCGACTTGATTTCTCGTAACGGCCTTCGGACTATATTTTGACTACTGTTCGGATATTTTTCAACTTGCTCTGATTTCCCGTCACGATATTTCTTCAAATATAGGTGTGATTCAAATATTTCTTTGCTTTGCAAGTTCTTCAGCCCGTAATAACAGCAATATCTCCCTTCTTCTTTACTGAGGATTATTTTTCTCTCGTGGATAAATTTACGTAGTTTTGCGCAACAGATTTTTTTATTGTTCACCTACTTCTTCTTTTTTTAACAATTTTAAAAACCTTCTATTATTTTTATCACGGCCGCATGGATCCTTTATAACTTTCCATCTCAGTCCGTGATCTAGGCATACTTAATTCGCCTAATAAACATCTTTGCCGTCACGTGCATGGCCCTGGCCTCCTTGATTTTATCCGTTCGTATTATATATATATTCTGAAATCATGGCCTATTTCACTTAATATATGCGTTCTTTTCAGATGTATGGCCCAATTACGTAATCTTCGCGATCTCATTACCGTGCATGGCAAACTTTTAACCCATTGCCTTGCAATGACGGAAATTTCCGTCATTGTCCGCGGGTTGCCATAAATGCAATGACGGAAATTTCCGTCCACCCTCTTTATTGCTTTGTTGAGGTTTCCAAGGATACATATCGATATTTCTTTGCAATCCCATCATGTCTACGAGATGTTTACAATCATATTTCAGCTATCTTTGCCCTTCAGCTATGTATTTTGCCGCCAAAGAGTCTAAATACGATCGAGTAAATTGCCGCGTAAAGCTTTAGTGAAGGTAAAGTCAACGTCATGGCCGAGTCGGATGAAGCTCGAATATTACGTTTTTTGGAGGAAAGCGATGTCAGTGACGGTTTTTCCGATGAAAGTGATACTGAATTACCTTCAAATGATGTTAGCATTAGTAATTCCGAAGAATTAGATGACATTATTGAAGAAAATGAAGACGGGAACGCAGGTGGGCGTGTGCATAACCTAGAAAACTGAACGTGTACACAAACAGACAATGTACCAAAAAAAATAATATGTGGTGTAATCTTCTTGCTACCACAGAGTTCAGTTCTCCAAGCCCCATAGTTTTTCTTCTGCTGAAAGAAAGTACTGATCCGGTTTGTCAGTCTTGTATTTATTATTATTATTATTACTATTATTATTATTATTATTATTATTATTATTATTATTATTATTATTATTATTATTATTATTTCCTTATGCCCAACTAATGAGCGCAATTAAACTTATTTACCTGATGTCGTTGACTTTTCCTTCTCCCAAAATCTCTTCATCTCCTCACTGCGGCTTTTCTTGCGAGGTCTGCTATGACTGCAGAGGAAAAAATCCCAAGGGAAAGAACAGGAGTGAATCCCGCTATGAATGTGATAAGTGTAAGGTGGCACTGCATGTATATGAGTGTTTTAAGATCTACCACACTGTGTTGAACTATTGTTAGAATGTGAACTATGTTTCAGTGTGTTAACTTGCTGTAGCAAAAGTGATCTCTTTTAAGTCAGATTAAATTGCAATCAATGTATATTTATTTTCAATAAAAATTGCAGTTCAATGGGTTTATGTCGTATGACAACCTTTATTCCGTTATCAGGATGATGAAAACGGTACAGTATGGAAATATAAATGGTACATAATTGAACATTATAAAATTTCCAGTTAACTCATTCCTGGTTGCCAGTGTTTCGCCCCCGTTTGCTAAGTTGGGCTTATCAGTTGGTACCTAGCACACCCACCAAGACGCATGACTAGTGCATATCGTGGAGGCCACTGCGTAGGCTACTTGAAGCTTTAAGCATGTATACAGTCCTATATGAAATGTTACGTTATAAAAGATGCTGGAAGTTTTAAATGAAATGAATTGTAGAGGAATTCTTGGAGACACTTGAGGAAATAATCATCAATGTGGAAGTGATGGTCATGGTAGACCTCACTGCGCTAGTTAGAAATTATGGAATTGGGAAGGAAATAGTTCTTAGTCCTTTTGGATGTGGAAAAAGAAACAGAAAGGGAGATAAGTTGATTGATTTTGTGAGAGAAACAGAATGATTGTGGATAACACTTAGTTTAGAGAGAAAAATAGTAGAAAGATCACTAGATATGGCTGGGGTGAAAGAAGGATAAAAACAGTAATTGATTATTTATTAGTTGAGAAAACGTATTATAAACAGTTAATGGATGTAACAGCACTACCAGGTGAGATGTTTGCTGGAGACCACAGAGTTGTGGTAGCAAAATGAAAATGGGTAGAATTGTGAGAGTGAAAGAAATAAGAAAATAAATGTATGGAAATTGAACAATAAGGAACCCAAAAGATATTTCAGAAAGAATTAATAATAAGAGTAATAATAGTAATGTTTTCTTCATGTCTCGCTAACTACTTTTATGGTTTTCGGAGGTGCCGGAATTTACTCCTGCATGAATTCTTTATGTGCCAGTGAATCTACTGACACGAGGCTGATGTATTTTAGCACCTTCAAATACCACCGGGCTGAGCCGGGATCGAACCTGCCAAGTTGGGGTCAGAAGGTCAGCGCCTCAACCATCTGAGCCACTTAGCTCGGCCAGAATGAATTAAAACAGCACATCCTCTCACTCACTCACTCCGTAGGCTTCTGAGGGATGTGAAGTTCCTGTGTCGATCTCAGAATCCTCTTGAATCCTTTTCGATCTTGAGCCTGCTTATCCCAGTTATCAATTTGGAGGGTCTGGCATACCTTGTTGATCTTTCTTCCGGGTGCTTTGGGGTCTTTCTGAAGGTCTTTTGCCATTAAGAGGTCCCTTGTATAGATCTACTGGTGTTCTGTTATCCTGCACCCTCAGTACATGTCCAACCCAGTGCAGTCTGTTGGATTCTATGACACCCATTATAGTGTGTTGTTGAGAGAGGGTGTAAATCTCATAATTAGATTTTTTCTGCCAGCTTTGAGAAGTAGGATCGAACCATGGGGCAAATATTTTTTATAAACTTTATTCTCAAAGACTTGCAACTGCTGCTGCTGCTCTTTCTTGGTTACTCCATTTCTCGGAACCATACAGAAGTACTGGTCGATTGATTGTATTGTAGATAATCATTTTTGCATTCCTTGTTAACAACTTGGAGCCTAATATAGGGCTTAGAGTAAAATGCCTTATTTGCATTCTTAATTCTAGCTTTGTGTTCCTTTTGCCTTCGGTTTTGCTCATTGATTAATACGCCAAGGAATTTAAACTCTTCTACTCTTTTAAATATTTCCCAGTCTTCAAAGGCCGTCTGTCAACCTCCTCATGATTCGGTCTCTGTACAACCATGTAATGTGTCTTTTTATAATTTACCCGTAAGCCAATTTATGCTGCCATTTCCTCTAGTTCCATAAATAACTGGCTGCCAATAAGAACAAATAGGACGGTTGGCTCAGTGCCGTAAAATGACAGCCAGAGAACATCTTGAGGCAACCTCTATGGTTCACAACCATAGTTGTAACTCGGAGCTTGCTCCATCCACGGCTATATGCCTTTGACGGTCAAAAATGGGCGGAAATCTTTTCGGTAAATTTCCACCCCTTGGTACTAGCCAGGGAAGACTGCATTCGGATACGGCGGGCAGTCGCTTGAAAGATGAGTCAGATGAGTTGGAGCATCTGGAAATACCTAAGACAAACCGACGACTAAACCAAAGACTACAATTGAAACAAATAAACTATTTAGCAACATATAACGTCAACTCTCTGGTACAGGTGGGAAAATTAAAAATCCTAACTAATGAACTAGACAAACAAAGGATCCTTATAGCAGGACTACAAGAGATGAAGAATTCAGACCAGGAACCCATGGAATCCCAAGGGTATAGTGTGTACAAAGGCATCCCTGGAGAAAAAGTGATGAGGAATTGTCCACAATTTGGTACAGGATTCATAGTCGACTTGAAAATAATTGATTCGATAATAGATTTTCAGACATAATCCCCAAGACTCGCGACGCTAACAATAAAGGCATTGTCTAAAATGTACACAATAATTAATGCCCACGCTCCTGCAAATGATAAAAACAATAGTAGAAAAACCAGAGAAGAGGTGGATGAATTCTGGGACCTCCTGGATCAAACAGTGACAAATATAAATAAAAATCATACCAAAATTTTAATAGGCGACTTCAATGCACAATTAGGTAAAGAAGAGAGATACAGAGACATAAAAGGAAAATGGCCAGCTCAAAAACAGACCAATAAAAATGGCATGAGATTGATAGACTTTTGTAGAAACCATAACATGATATCAAAATCTACGTATCTTATGAGAAAACCTAATAAACTTAAGACATGGAAACACCCAGATTGTAGGAAAGCAAAATGGCAATTAGATCATGTTTTTATGGAAAAGAATTATCATAAGGAAATCCAAAATGTTAAAGTACTTAGAGGAATAGACATAGGGTCTGACCATTACATGGTGAAAATCAAAATTAAATTCACACCAGTAAAGAAACCAAAATCAAAATGCAAACTGAGAAAAGTTTATGATCCCCATAAACCAATAAACAATGAACAGTATAAAGAACTAACTGGAGACATTGATAAAACAGATAAATTAGAAGAGATCATCCCGAAACTAAAAGACATAGCTGAGAAAATAGCCTTGCCAAGTCCAAGGAAAAAGCATCAATGGTGGAATGAGGTATGCGATAAAAGCATTTGAAAGTAGACATCAGGCATGGTTAAATCATCAAAGTCAGAAAACAGAGATACTGTATGAAGAATTTGCCAAGCAAAGAAAATTAACCCAAAAAACCATCAGAAATATTAAAAGACAGCATCAAAAAATCATTATTCAACAAATAGAAATAGATCACAAAAAGACCGATTCTAGGGATTACTATAAAATATTTAGTAAACAACTTCAAAAAATGAACCGCCAACACTTATGCTAAAAGATAAGAACGGAGAGATGGCACATAATAATAAAGATAATACACAAATTCTAGCAGACACATTCAATAAATTATTGAATTGTGAAGAACCAAAAGAACTACTTGATATAAACACAGACATGCCCATTAATACTCCACCAGAAAATATCGATCCACCCAGCTTTGATGAAGTTAATCAAGTCATTAAAGAACTGAAAAATTATAAAGGTTGTGGGGAAGACCAAACATTTGCCGAGTTGTGGAAAAATGCAGCGGAATCAATTAGAGAATAACTTCACCAATGCTTGATTAAAATTTGGAATGATGAAAAATTCCCAGACCATTGGACAGCTGCAGTAATCCACCCTTTACACAGAAAAGGAGATAGAACAAATCCTGATAAATATAGAGGAATATCACTCCTGGATTGTACTTATAAAATATTCTCGAATAATTTACAATTGGTGCAAATATCAACTGGAAAAAGAATTAAGGGAGTACCAGGGAGGATTTTGACCATGGCGTAGTTGTCCAGATCAAATCATAACACTAAAATTATTAATGGACATCTACAAAAGAAGACAGAAACAAATGATTATATCACTTTCGTAGACATTCAGAAAGCTTATGATTGCATTCACCGACCTCAGTATTAAAAATATTACAAAATTTTGGATTACATCCTAAATTATTTAAAATGATAAGCTTAACGTTAACGAACACTAAATCAAAGGTGAAGTTTAGAGGAGAATTATCCAAAGCATTCACGATCAGGACAGGACTAGGACAAGGTGATGTACTATCACCACTTTTGTTTAATTGTACTCTGGAATACTTGATGAGAGAGTGGTATAAAGACAGAAACAAAAATATAAATATTGGACACGCTGAAGATGAAATTAACCTGAATTGCTTAGGATTTGCAGATGATCTGGCACTACTAGCTAATAACCTTAATGAAGCTCGGAATCAAATCACAAGTCTCCAAACTATTGCTGGAAAAATAGGATTAACAATTTCATTTGAAGAAACTAAAATAATCTCTTTGGCATGATGATGTGTTTTTGATGATTCTTGGTTAGGTTATAAGGCATGCGGAGTATTTGACTGTGAGTACACACATGGAGAAAAACTGTGTCGTGGTTCAATATGCCTAGAACGAACCGTAAACACCATTTTTCAAGATTCTATTTACCCGGACTCTCACAAAAGGAGTGACATTTTATAGTCTCGTTCATAGATTTTTAACGTCCCTTTATCTGACACGAATCGAATGAAGGAACTCAACACCATCTACTTGATTGCGAGTGAAATCGATTTTGGCAGACATTTCATAGATAGGATTGTCAGTAAAATTGTAAACAAATCCACGTCAACTTGCTCAGAGAGACTAAAAGGAAAGCAGACAACTATTCCACCTTCACTTGCACCAATGGAAATATTTATGAAATCACAAACATTCTTAAGAAATGTGTCAACATTGCTTATAAAACAGTTAATAACAATGGATCATCGAACTCTAATAGAACTATAACGTGTGTTCAACAATTTTATCTTCTATTTAATAGAACTACAAAAGCAATTATGCTCCAGCATTTTAAGAACTTTCTTCAAATTTTATTACGCATTTTAACTTGACGTATTTGGTAACCCGAATTGTATTTTAATGTGCGTTTGTCTTTGTCTATTTTTACTTATCTTACAAGTATTTTGGCTGATGATGTCCACCAAGGAGGACAAAATATGTCCTGACATTTGTTAATTGCTAATTAAAGGGGGAAAAAAATAGCAATGTCAAGGTGGAACCTTTGACTGTACTTTTAAAAAAGCATAATATGACAAAACGGGCTTAGTAATGAAATTCGTTGTATTCAATATGGAAATGTCATCAGCATGTCTAATACTATGGATTCTTTTCCCATTTATCTTTATTCCTTTAGTTCTTACCTTTAAAACACATATTGGTTCTGCAATAAACAAATTGAAAAGGTATGATGAGAGTGGACAACCCTGCCTTACTCCTTTCATAATTCTTGCCGTTCTTGTACCACTACATTTGTACACTGATTCTTGTTAATTTTCCAGGTGAGCCTTCTGTCTTTCCAGTCAATTCCTACTTTCTTCATACATTTAAACAATAGTTCCTAGTTTATCATGTCAGAAGCGTTTTCCAAGTCCGTGAATGCTATAAACACCTTTCTGTTTATTTCTAACCTTATTTTCAGTATCATTCTTAATGCAAGGATTGCTTCTCTCGTTCCTTTGTCTTGTCTAAAACCAAATTGATAATCATCTATGTACTGCTCAATCTTAAATTTTATTCTGTTCTTTATTATATTTTAAGAGTACCTTTGAGGCAAGGGATACAATTGAGATCATTCTATAATTACTACATTCCATAGCATTTCCTCTTTTTGGGACAGTGATTGTTCTGCTTTTACTTAAGTCATCTGGAATCTCTTTTTTTTTTTTTTTTTTTTTTTTTTTTTTCTCTCATAACTCAATGCAGTACTTTAAAAAGATAATCCTTCAAGTCTGAACTAGCATTTTTCAAAAGCCAAGAGTTTTGTGTTGGGCAGTTTCCCCATGATAGTCAAGACGTGTTAAGTGAAACTTGGAATATGTTCCCAACTTGTGAGGTTACATCGAGGTTTTATTCATTAAACAGAAATTATCAGTGACAGATTTATTTACCTCCTAGTAATTTTGTCTTAGGCTGAATTTGAAGATTTTTCCATTTACACTGCTTAAGTTGAAATTTAATACTTTTTCCCTGTAACTGACAGACATTATACTTAAGATTGTGCTCTTACAAACTGGAGGTAAAATGTCTTGCTAGAAGAACTTGCCTATTTGAATTTAATTGTATTCTTTGAAAGGAATAAAAGTAAAAGGATATCAACTTACACTAAGGATAAACACAATGACCTGAATAGAGAGTGATAGAAGGGACAGTTGGGTATACAAAAGAATAAGAACGAACTCCACACTGTCATCTTCGTAGATACTCTCTCCTCTTCAACCTTATCCCTATTAGTGAGGTAGTGTATTTATGGCATCCTTGGGGCAGTGTATTCTCTTATTTTATGATTATATTTTGCAGGTGTTATGCATGGAAGAACAGGAAGCATGTACAGACACATCTCGTGTTCGGGTAAGCTTGCCGGACTCCGCTGACGACTCTGGCATTGTGACTGCTGTGGTAGAGAGAGTGGAGAGCCAAGAAAAACGTACACGTTTTTCATTGTTGCATGATGAAGGCTCAATTGGTAAGCTGAAACATTATCTTCTGGGTTATATAGATATCATGCCATTCATGAATACTTGAGGTATATACCAGTTCTAAGACATCTGTAGGTTATATATATAACTGTATGTGTATATATACGAGGGCCATCCTGAAAGTAGTACCCGTTAGCTCTGCATGAAGCGCTGATGACTCGGGTAGCCGCTGGGCAAGGTCAGACTGCTTGTCTGCCTGCTCTGTGTGAGGTTGCGTGATGCTAGCATTGCCTGTGTTGTGTCTGTGATCGTTTAAAATGTTTAAAGAAATTGAGAACCCCGCCAGTTGTGAATTGAGGGCCGTGATTAAATTTCTTAATGCACGAAACATTCGACCTTGTGATATTCATCGCCAATTAACGGAGGTGTATGGAGACGATGTGATGGACAAGTCGTCTGTTCGGCGCTGGTGTCGCAACTTCAACCTGGGAAGGGGAAATACACACGACGAGGAGCGTTCAGGGAGACCATCTGTCATTACAGACCAACTGCTGAGCGCAGTAGACGAATACGTGAGAAACGATCGGCGCGTCACAATTGATGAACTCTGTGAACATTTTCCTAATGTGTCTTGAACAATTGTTCATGAAATCGTCAAAGACCATCTGCATTATTAAAAAATCTATGCATGGTGGGTCCCTCGCATGCTTACAGAGGAGCACAAAACCAAGCATATGGCTGCAGCACTGACGTTTCTGGGACGTTATTCCGATGAAGGAGACTCTTTCCTGACTCGCATCATGACTGGGGACGAAACATGGGTTTGTTATGCATCACCTGACAGTAAACGACAGTCAATGGAGTGGCATCATGCTCATTCACCAACCAAACCAAAAAAATTCAAGACAGTTCTGTCCACCAGGAAACTCATGGCAACCATTTTCTGGGATCGCCGAGGTGTACTGCTCATTGATTTTACGGCCCAGGAGACACAATTAATGCGTATTGTGAAACATGGAAATTACGGCGGGCAATACAAAATCGACGGCGAGGTCTATTGTCTACAGGCGCCATTCTCCTTCATGACAATGCTAGGCCTCATGCAGCTGCGATAACATAACTTTTCCAGCAATTCAAGTGGGAAACCTTTGACCTTCCCCCGTATAGCCCGGACTTGGCCCCTTCGGATTTTCATCTCTTTACAAAGCTTAAAAACTTTCTGGCAGGAAAAAGATTTGACAGCGATGAAGAACTTAAACGAGCCGTGACTACGTATCTCAATACACTGGCGGTGGAGGACTATGATGCTGGAATACAAAAACTCGTCCCATGTTATGACAAATGCCTAAATTTGCTTGGAGATTATGTGGAGAAGGAGTGTAAAGTATGCTCTTTCCAATAAAAATGTGTATATTTGTTAATATTTACTCCCGTGTCTTTCTTGCGCAAACGGGTACCACTTTCCGGATGGCCTTTGTATATATAACAGCATTGCAATACCATAGCAAAACATGTGTAAGATCTGTATTGTGCAGTAGGTGGATAATTTTTCATTGGTATTTGTTTCTTGTTGGTTGTACTTAGTATTATAAAGTTTGGTAACGAGT
This sequence comes from Anabrus simplex, assembly GCF_040414725.1. Lineage (NCBI taxonomy): Eukaryota > Metazoa > Arthropoda > Insecta > Orthoptera > Tettigoniidae > Anabrus > Anabrus simplex. Next base: position 1,549,190,876 of record NC_090265.1, on the reverse strand, counting down.
GTTGGGGGAGGTATGGAATTGGGAATTTATGAGTGGAAGAATGTTTTAGATTTCAGAATGAATTTTGAACTCGGATTTGAATTTACTTAAGACAGGCATCGATTAGAACCTCTTTGATTATTACTCTATATTGGATATTCTGTTCAATGAATTACACTTACTAGATTGTTTCTCTGACTGACATGCAGAGCCATATTTAGGCATGTGTCTTATGGGCCCGGGACCAGGGCAGCAAAATTGAAAAGGATAATAGTTCGAAAACAAGCTTTTAGAATGCATGCACTTTCGTAGTATGCAAAAGCGAAAGCTACCGACATGAATAACGGAATTTTCGTTCCACTTATGTGAAAGCTTTTGTGTGTTGAATAGGTGGCCTCTTGTCAATTTATTTCTTTTAATTGCACTTCAGTACGGAACAAAAAATGAAATGTATAGCTTATAATTTTGTGAAAGCTGTTGGTAATAATAATATTGTAAATTGCACCATAATGTTAAAACACTGCCCTCTCGGTTCTGCGTAGGTTTATCAAGATGACTTTGGGCTGGTGGTGAATCAATGCCACCTAGAGTCAACCGCGTGGTGTTGAGTATTGTAATTCATTATGGTCCGTATTGACAATTGATCACTATCAAAGGGTAGAGAAGGGTCAACCTATTCAATATTATTAGCTATTGGGACTAGTTTCGACCCCATATACACTGGGTCATCTTCAGCCACGATCCAATTGGATAAACATACGCTCACATACAACACATGATAAATTAGACAAACTGGTATGTTTTAATTTACAGTCCAAATTTTAAAATACTGATGAAGTCCAAACAACGCACCCAAAATTAAAATTAAATGACGCTTCAATACTGCTGCTGTTGGTGCCGAACTATGTTGTCGCTCCTACAGCAACCAAACAGTCCTGAGTTGATCTGGGAGTTGGCATTCCTCATCTGCATAGATGAGCCACTTGGTTTATAGATTGTGTTTTGTACAGTAGTAATATGTATAATGGTTTGTTGAAGGGAAACATTCATAACTTGAATAGGTATTCCTTATCAGATGTAGTGATCTATTGTTTATTTGCTTTGAAGTGAATGTCTGAAAAGAAAATATTCGAAGTCAATTATTGAGAGAAGGGGAAGTGAATCGGAAAGACAGCTAATTTCTTATAAAACTAAGAGTTCTGGAGAAGTCCATGAAAGTGAAAGCCATTTTTGTTCATTCTGTGAGAGTTTTGTTAACTGTTTTTCATGTTAAGTACACAAAATGGATGGTCGAAAACAATTACGGTATGTGGTGCAAATTATCACACATTAGCAGAAGAGAACAGGAGGGAAAGTGAATTGTTCTCTCAACCACCAAAATTAGACTTTTTTCCCGTAGGATCGAAACTATAACAATTTTCTCTCGTGCAGTGACGAAAATAAAAATGATTGTACTGGCACAGAAAACTGATGAGTGTATGCCCACTTTTAGTTGTCTTTCCATTGATCTGTTGATGGAACTGTAAGTTGAACATTGTGAATACGATCTAGTAACAAGAGAAGGTATTCTTAAACCAAACAATTATCCTTATTTTTGGCTTATGAATCAAGTTGCTGGAGACTACTGTGCTAAAAGTGAAGTGAAACAGAATCAGACAATATTAGTGATTTCTGACAAAAGTGCTGTTTTGAAAGAAAGCTCTTGAATTGCGACATTGGGGGCTGGTTTCATCAAACTCTGTTAAGGATTTAATGTCTGCTTTAAAGGGATAGTTAACAGAATGGCTGTTTCATCAACCTTTGTTAATGTTCATGTGCCGTTAAACTCTCTGTTAATTTAACGTAGTACTCTCGTCCCGTTAAGCTGCTTAACGTCATGTTAAAAATGGCTGGAAGAAATTTTGTGGTTGGTGCTCAGGTGCTCTATAGATTACCTTCAGAATGCTGAGAGACAGCAAGTTTCACAGAGAATAAACGACTTCCTTGAAGTAACAGAAGTGCAGTTTTTGGAGCGATAAAGGTTATCTAAACCTGTCGTGAGGAGAGTACGCAAAGAGGTAGAAGAGAGGTTAGAATACTGTAGGCCTACAGGATGAAATTCACTCCTGTTTCCAATGCAGCAATTGCTGATTTCACTGGACAGTATGCAACAGGGTCATTCAGATCGCTACGGCAGATATCAGTATTGTAGAAGAGATAGGTAGGCCTACTGAAACTAGTATTCCATTAACTTGCTCATATGTGAGAAACATTGAATTGAAATATAAATTGAAAGGAAGGGAGAGCATAAGCAAATGCTGCCTACACCATGTCTAACTTGGTAGGCCTAATTTCTATTATGATTGTGCTACTTTAGTGATGAATGTTGTGTCCATTTAATAAAGGTCAGTTTAAAAACCTCTGCATATTAATACGAAACAGATATCTCACACAATAACAAGAATGCTTTAAAACCAAAGCATCATTTCATACAAGAGAGACAGGTATTAAACTGATATTCCATTAACTTATGAAGACGTAACAAACATTACATTGAAATATAAATTCAAAGCAAGGGGTCTCATAATCACTGGGACCCAGATGTTTGACATGTCATATTTTTTCTTTATATTCTTTCCATGAAAAATACAACTTATGCACGATTTTATCTACGGTGACTCAAATTATGTAATTTTCATGGGTCATATGAAATCATATTTTGAATTTTTAAACATTTTTTCATTTTCCGTTAATTTTTATATTTTGGTCATATTTCCCCATGAATATTTGTTACTTTTGTCATTAATCTTTTCATTCCATTTTCGCATACCTGCTTGCATTTAGTGTCAAAAATTTTATTTTTAGGTTCCGTATTGAATCGAGATTTACATTCAAAATAGTTAGGTATGGGAATCCACTTATTGAATACAAGAAATAGTAATAAAGTCGTCACATATTCATTTTATTAGGGACCGGTTTCGATAGTAGGGTATGCCGTCATCTGCGTAGGAAAGCAAGACAAAGACATTGAAATAGAGTACATTACATTTCTTAAAATGAATGCCAATACTTTTTAAAATGTACGTGCTTGAACTGACTCACTTTACATATGTACAAAAGGGTTTTTTATCATTAAAATTGAATGTAGAAATGTGTACACCAAAATATTTGTACAGTTAACACGTTCCGTGCGGTTCAGGTCACCATGTGCCCCAAAACATGTTACTCTTATCCGTCGGTGCGAACTTCCCAAAATTGCAAAGTATGTAACTACGTCCTAGTTACGAATTTCCGTTAACAAATGGCAACATAGTGTTCCAATTGAAGTAAAGGATCGAAGCATACTGCTAGTTTTGATCGGCCCACCGGTGACCCGAAGGAAGTTTTTTTCATCTTCCATTCATATCGTTTCGGGTCACCCTGAGTCCCGATTGTTGTCTGACCTATATTTTTACGCAGGAATCGCTTAGCGTGGTTACGGTGAATGAAGCCTAGAGTGTTGCTGCCCGCAGATGGTAGATTTTTGTTTAAGGAGTACCACCCTTCTGATATCTGCTTTCTACATTGCTCTTAGCGAATAGAGGTTATTGGAGTAGTTATTGACATATTTATTATCTTCCGTAGATAATCTTTACAAGCAATTTCATGTCCTTTTTTAGGCATGGAGCCTTCACATTCTGACACACCGGTGGTACGGAAAAGAAAGAGGGTTAGGACAGCACTGGATCCTGGACAAATTGTTCATTATTTGACACAAAGTGATGACAGTGATTTCTCTCCTGTATCTTGATGATGACCATACGTACAACCTCCAAGATAGTGACTCGTTTTCTGACACAGACAGTGACTCTGAAGCATGTGGGTCAGTATTTATGGGGACGAAATACTAAGTGATAACTCTCCAAGTCAGATTGTTGGTAATGGCGATGTATGTGATGACGATGCGCCAAGGTGGGGTCCAGTAGGGGGACATGTTGGCATACCCATTTTCTGTGATGACACAGAAGTGAACATTGTGACTAATTTTGATAGCCCTTCTGATATTTATAACATGTTTGTAACACAGCAAATTATGCAGACTATGGTAAATGAAACAAACACACTTGCTGCACAAAAGTTAGAAAAGTGTCCACCAAAGAAAGGGAGGCAGTTATCCAAATGGATTGATACCACTGAGGAAGAAATGGCCAAGTTTTTGGGGATATTACGTGTTACGGAGTTAAATTATGTCCCTGAACTGAATAAGGTATTAAAAGCCACTATGACTCATGATCGCTTCTTAGATTTGCTCTCCTGTTGGCATTTGTGTGATAATGAAGCCCCTAGGGAGAGAAATGAAAGAGTGTATAAAGTGAAACCTCTTGTAGACCAGTTTCAGGAAAATTTTCAGAATGCTTTAACCCATGGGAAAAATATTGTAATAGACAAGTCTATGGTGCCGTGGAGGGGAAGATTGCTTTTCAGGCAATATATTCCGAACAAATCACATAAGTATGGAATTAAACTATATAAAGTGTGCACAGAAGATGGGTATACATTTGCAGTAAGAGTTTATCAATGGAAAGATGATGAGCTGCAAGGGACAGGTCACGCTGAAGCGGTCGTCATGAACACCTGTGAGCCATTTTTGGGAAAAGGTCACATGTTGTTCGCCAACAATTTTTATACAAGTGTTCAATTGGCACAGAATCTATTGGACAAGCAAACAGTTCTCTGTGGAAACAATTCGACCTAATAAGAGCGGTCTCCCCAAAGGATGTGGTTAATAAGCGTCTTCAAAGGGGGGAAATTTGTGGAGCATAGAATGAAAAGGGGTTCAAGATAATTAACTGGATGGACAAGAGGAGAGTTTTGATGATATCCATTGTACCAGATCATGGTGATATTCTGGAAGCCACCGGAAAAAGGAACAGGAAAGGAGATCCAATTTTGAAGCTGAAATCTGTGTTGCACCACAATAAGATCAAATGGTGATCAAATGTCATATTACACCCCATTGAGAAAGGGTGTAAAATGGTGGAGCAAAGTTGCCATTTAACTTCTCCTGGGTACTGCAGTTGTAAATGCCTGGATCCTACAATGCAAGCGCAGTTCTGGAAAAAAAATCTTTTCGTCATTTTAAGGAATCTCTTGCCTTCTCTCTATGTCGGTACAGCACTGTTACATCTTGTACACCTCCAACGAGGAACAGGGCGCACACACTGGGTAAACTGGAAGGACCAGCCAGAAAAATGCGGCAACACTGCACAGTGTGCTACAAGAAGATATTTGCACAGCATGGTAAGAAAACTGCCGACAACAAAACAAAGAAGGTGGTGACATTCTGTGCAGAGTGTCCAGGAGCACCAAAAATGTGTATGGAGTGCTTCAATGAAACTCACGTGAAAAAGTGCCAGTGAACGTTTAAAACACAACAGTGACAGTGTTTGTGTTATATCTCATCTGGAAATCAGTAATTAATTTTACTTGATGACTTTTCGGAAAAGTATTGGCAAATGATGTTATATTTTTGTTCCGTTTTTACTGTAAATAGTTGGGATTGTTTTCGTGTCTAGTAAATATTGTTCTGAATTTATATCCTTTCTCTTTTGTGATATTACTATTTTTACTAAGCATAATATGACAATAATTAACATAGGCCTCTTATATTCCCATAAAAACAGATCAATGAACTAGAATCTAACAATTATTTCCGGGGTCATTTCTGTTTCACGCAATTGTTGAATCGGAACACTGTCGCACAGGTAAATAAGCTGGAATGTCTCCTCAACAATAACGCACACAACAAGTGCACGTGCATTGTTTAGAATTTCATACTAGGGAGTAAACAAAGTCAAATTCGTCAGTCACCGGTGACCCGAACCGATAATAACTAAAGGCAGCATCGGGTCACCAGCAGGCCGATACGATGTAACATTAAGTCATCGAAATTTACTGCTGCAGGGAACGTGTTAAAGTTACAAAAGTGGAATGAGCTTTTTTCACATTGTGAGAACAATACAGGTCATTGACTACTTTGTAGTGATAGTGGTCTATATGAAATTGAGTTTCTTAGTTCAGTATTAATATTTTTAATCATTATAAATAGGTTGATGAACTAGTTACAACAACCAGTTATTTATTTAAAGTTCCTCGTAGATGTTCACTAATGAAAATATATATATAAAATATATATATATATATAATATTCATTGCTCAGAATTTAAAAAGTATGGTATTTCTGTATCAGTCTTGTCTCCCCCTGTGGGTGGGGTCGGTAGAATAACACCCACGGTATCCCCTGCCTGTCGTAAGAGGCTACTAAAAGGGGCTCCAGGGGCTCTGAATTTTGGAGCGTGGTCTGGCGACCACGGAGCTCTCAGCGGAGTCCTGGCATTGCTTCCACTTACTTGTGCCAGGCTCCTCACTTTTATCTTTCCTATCTGACCCCCCTTGGTCCACTGTTGTTCTTTTCCGACCCTGACGCTATTAGGTTTGCGAGGGCTAGGGAGTATTTCATTTTCACGCCGTTCGTGGCCCTTGTCTTTCTTTGACCGATATCTTCATTTTTCGAAGTGTCGGTTCCCTTCCATTTTTTCCCTCTGATTAGTGTTATATAGAGGATGGTTGCCTAGTTGTACTTCCTCTTAAAACAATAATCACCACCATCAGTCATGTCCACAGTAACGAGGAAATGCACTTTTTACTTTTCCGTAATTTCTGTCTGTATGTATGTACATGCATCACGAGAAAACGGCTGAAGAGAATTTAATGAAAATCAGTGTGCAAAGTCCGGGAATAAGTCGCTACAATCTAGGCCATAAATAATTTTGCTCACGCAGACTGAAATGGTAGTTTAGGAGAAGGCCTAAAATTTAATTCTCAAATATTCATTATTAGTGGTTGTATCTTAAAGAAAATCGGTATGCAGTGTTGGGTAATAAGCCGCTATAATCTAGGCCATAAATAATTGTATTCATGCTGAAAAAAAAAATAGTTTAGGGGAAGGCCTAAATTAGAATTTCCAAATATTTATGTTATTAGTGACCCTATCTTAATGGAAATTGTATGCAAAGTCGGGGAATAAGTCGCTATAATCTTTCTTCCATGAATAATTGTATTCACAATAAGTAAAATGGTAGTTTAGGGGAAGGCCTAGAATTTAATTCCCAAATAATTATGTTATTAATGGTCGTATCGATAAATACAACATAACTAGAGTTATATACCGTAAGTATTAAATTTCTGATCATTTATGTCTTATACATTGTTACCGTACCGGCTATGATCACAGGGATATTCATGAATTTGTATTTTTGTTACTAACAAGGGAACTTTGGCAATGGCTAAGTCGCCGATCGCGATGAAACTTGGAAAACACATTGAGGTACACGTAGAAAAGATGTCGACATCAATTTTGGGTGCCAACATTCATTAGAGCGTTAACTAAGGGGCCTAAAATTTGCGACATTTCAAATTCCGCACGATCAGCGATGAAAACTTGGCTGGCCAATGATGCTAAGCCGGCACACTGCGAGCATGGAGACACGCCACAAAGTCAGGCTTTCTGAGAATCCCGTAGCAAAGTACGGGTACATCACATAGTTTCTAATATATTCGGATATAGCATTGTGTGGAGTTTAAATAAATGTCTTATATGGCTGAAATATAGTATGGCATCTGTGTGGCAGGTTATTATATCCACAAAAGTTCAGTAAATAAAAAGGATAAGTTCACTGTATAGCTTGGTTTGTATTTCTGCAGGTTGTTAACTACTTTCCAGTTCTTGTGGCATATGTAAAATTTAGTTTATCTTTTTGAACATCTTGATTCAAATTTTAAACATTTGTAATCAGTATAGATATGCCGATGAACTAGTTGCTACCACCAGTGATTCAAGTGAAAGAAGTTCCTCTTACATGTGTACTAATTTAAGTTTCTGAGGCATTCAACTTGGACTTAACAATGTGTGGATTTTGAATAAAAACATCTTATATAGCTAAAATCTAATGGTATGACACTGTATCACAGGTTATTAATCCCTAAAAGTTCAGTAAGTAAAATGGGTAAGTTCATTATATGGCTTGGTTTTTACGTGACCATAAATAGCAACCTAAGTATTGTAAGTTAATATAGAACAGACAAGGTTTTTGAGAGAGTAGTATTGTCGAGTGGATCTTGTAAAACTCTGGAAGTATTTCGAACCAAAGATGGAACCTAAAAGAAGAAAATGAGCCGCATGTTAGCACGACGGATTAAACAACTGCCGGGCAGAGATTATATTAAATATAAACTCACCTCGATTACCAAGTTGAAAGTTGAAGAGTAAGAGAGGAACTGATGAGCTAAATGGCAGACAGCAGGCCGTCAGAGAGAGTGGGGAGAGGCGGGGCGTGTTAGGTTGAGGAAGGGGAGGTCATGGTAGAGGAAGGACATTGATAGGGAGGGCGGGGGCTGCGGTGGGGGAAATAGCAAGCATGATTCCTAATAATGGCTGAGTTTCTGGATCCAGATGAAATCGAAGAACACTTGTTGGAAGATTCTCTGCCCCTAAATTCTGATGCCAGCTTTTCGAGTAGTGATGACGATGATGAATATGAAGTCATTCAAAGAAGCATTCGTGATCGCATATTTCTAGATAGTGATAACGATGATAATGTTCCACATCTACAAAATGACCAAAATTCTACACAACTGCCTCCATTTCTTGATATTGGAACACGTAACCTTGAATCTGGAACTAGTCATTTATCATTAGCTCCCGAACCTAGTAGTTCTAAAACTAACACCTAAGGAAACAGGGTCACTCCATTATCCGCCGCTGATAAGGTAAAGCAAAGACCCAAACTGTGGTTCTCAGGGAAGGACAATGACTACACCAACCGAATCCCTCAGTTCCTTGATACCTACAGTATACAAATAGATTGAAATGATCCATACGATTTTTTCATTCATCTGTTTCCAGAGATATTATTTGCTGATATAGTGTACGAGACTAACCGTTGTGCCTTTTTAGAATGGGAAAATGTCATTCAGGGTTACAGAAAATGAACTAAAAATCTTCTTGGGAATCAATATTATAATGACTTACATTAAATATCCACTATCAAGGATGTACTGGTCATCATTGAAAGGTCTTCAAAGGGATCTAATTGCAGACAGCATGTCAGTCAATAGATTTGAGGAAATAAAACGTTACAGCCACTTTGTGAATAATGACGATAAAGATGATCAGATGCCTGGTAAATTCTGGAAAGTACGTCCATTTGTTTCCACGTTGCACCAAACTTTCCATGAAGCTGTTAATCGTAAGGAACATCAGAGTGTGGATGAAATGTTGGTATTTTTCAAAGGCAGGAGTCATTGGAAACAATATTTGAAGGGCAAGCCAAAAAAGTGGGGCTTCAAAATTTGGGTAAGAGCTAGTGTGGATGGTTATGTTCACTGTTTTGAACTTTATGAAGGAACCAAGCAACAAGATAGGAGTGCACTAGGACTTATTGGTGTCACTGTTGTTAGGCTCTGCCATGGAATTGAAAGGAAGAATCACAAATTATTCATAGACAGTTTATTTACTTCAGTCCCTTTACTGGAGCACTTGAAATAGCAAGAGATTTATGTTTTAGGAACTGTGTGTTTGAATAGAATTCCCAACATTTAGACAAAACTTGTGGATGGGAAGCAGCTTCCAAGAGGATCATGCTCAATTGCAACATCCTGTGACAACATGACTGTTGTACACTGGAAGGACACTAGGGAGGTGTACTTACTCTCAACATATGCTGGTGCACAACCAGAGGATGAAGTGGAAAGATGGGACAGGAAGGAGAAAAGAACTGTATCCATTGCAAGACCTTTTGCTGTTCATGGGTGTTGGAGACTTGATGGACAGAATGATTGCCCACTATCCCCATGGATTAAAAAAAAAAAAAATGGTATCTAAGACTGTTTTTTCACCTCCTAAATATGGCTATTGTGAATGCATGACTGTGTTACAGGGAAAAAGTTGAAAAGATCCCTCTGCTTACATTCAAGGCTGCTGCTGTTACATCTCTTATTCTGATAGAGAAGATGCAACAGTTACCAAGAAGAGGCAACTAGTGAAAAGAGCTGACAGACAGGTACGGTATGAAAAAAAAAAAAAACAAGTGCCAAGATGCCATGATACAAAGGGCACTAGGAAAGTTTTGCAATGTGAGTGAACACTTTAGTCTTTTATTATTACAAGATATTAGATCCGTGTTGACGATTTTCACTTTACAAAGGTGAAAAATGAGAGTATCCTCTTAATTCAATACAATAAATATTCCGTCATTAGACGGAGTAAACAAATTCAAACATGTTTCGGTTCGTTTGAGCCATCGTCAGTGAAAAGTGAATGGAGATTTGAAATAATTTACATAATATAAGTTGAAAAAATTGAATTAGGAGGATACTCTCATTTTTCATCTTTGTAAAGTGTAAACTTTAGTCTTTTTCAAAATAATTTCCACCACACTCAATACACTTCTCAATACGTCGAAACCAGTCACTGAACCAATTTGCCACTTTTCTTCGGTCACATTTTCACACTCTTTCAGCTCCATCTTCACTTCTGAGAAGAGTGCGAAGTCACATGGGACAAGATCAGGACTGTTTGGAGGGTGATCAAGCATAGTCAACCCTGATCTGGTAAGAAAATCCATTGTTCCATTAGCACAATGTGCTGGAGCAATGTCGTGATGCAAGAGCCAAGTGTTGAGCCGTGACCTTGGACAGAGCTGCTTCAGAGCCTGGATGACCTGAGGCAGACGAGTCTCACTATACCACTTCGCAGTAACTATCCTTAGTGTTTCTAGCACATCCTGAGTCAGGATGCCCCATTTAGTGAAGAATACTGCAATCATCCTTTCCTTCACTGACCTTGATTTTCGCACAGTCACAGGAGTACCCTCATCTTCAAACAGCCATACCTGGTTCTGGGATTTTGTTGGAACATCATAATAATAAAGCCAAGTTTCGTCACCTGTAACAATGCTATTGACGTTATGTGAAGTCCCATTTTCAAACTGATTTAGCGTTTTTCGGCACCTTTTCACTCGATGTGCCCTTTGTTCCTCTGAAAGTGAATGGGGCACCCAAAGGGAACAAAACTTTCTAACATGGAGATGGTCTTGTAGAACTGAATGAATAGCTGATGCAGGGATGTGAAGGGTTTCTTCTACACGCCAATATGTCAACTGCCTCTTTTGTTGCAACAATTTCCTCACAGCTTCAATGTTTCCCTCAGTCACTGATTCAGACGGTCGCCCAGAATGAGGATCGTCTTCAACCCCAAAATTTCCCCTCTGGAACTCTTTGTACCAGGGGAAAATTGTTCTCCGATGTGGACAATCTTTCTCCAGCACAGGAGTCATTTCCTCCAGGCAGTGGTCAGCAGTTAATCCACGAGCAAAATTGTAGCAGATAATTGCGCGATATTCACCTCTAGACCACACTGACATCTTAACTTGCTTTCAATCCCACTGCTTGGTAACATCTGGTGTAAAGGTCGCACCTTGCTGTCGTCTAGATCGTTTTTCACCCCTCTTTTCATCCCTCACCATAACAGGGGTGTCCAGCCAACCGTTTTTGCTTATTGCAAAACTTTAGTGGCCTTTGTAAATTCTGCAAGAAATGTACCAGATACATTTGTAAGAAATGTGAGGAACCTGTGTGCCCAGAATGTATGGAAAGTTTTCATTATCAATGAAAAACATTGTATGTTGACTTTGGAGTTTCAATATTGAGAATACCTAGTGTAGTAATGTGATAGGTGCATTAAATAAATACCTTACATATAAATATCATACCTATTTAATGTCTTTAAAATTTCAGTAATTTTGTTCACTCAGATATTGGTTATCAGATGCATGATGGCATCAAATGATGCCAGGATCCACAGGTCCTTATGTGGGCCCTTATAATGGATGCCTCAGAAACTTTAATTATTATACATTTATGAGGAACTTCTTTCACTTGAATCACTGGTTGTAGCAATTAGTTCATCAGCATATCTATACTGATTACAAATGTTTAAAATTTGAATCAAGGTATTCAAAAAAATAAACTAAATTTTACATATACCACAAGAACTGGAAAGTAGTTAACAACCTGCAGACATACAAACCAAGCTATACAGTGAATTTATCCTTTTCGTTTACTGAACTTTTGTGGATATAATAACCTGTGACACAGATGCCATACTATATTTTAGCCATATAAGACACTTACTTAAACTCCACACATTGCTATATCTAAGTTGAATATATTAGAAATTAATTAGTGAACATCTACGAGGAACTTAAGTAAATAACTGGTTGTTGTAACTAGTTCATCAGCCTATTTATAATGACTAAAAGTATTAATATTGAACTAAGAAACTCAATTTCATATATACCACTATGACTACAAAGTAGTCAACGACCTGCACTGTTCTTACAATGCGAAAAAAGCCCATTCCACTTTTGTAATATTAACTGTACAAATATTTTGGTGTACACATTTCTATATTAAATTTTAATGATTAAAAAACCCTTTTGTACATATGTAAAGCAAGTCGGTTCAAGCACGTACATTTTAAAAAGTATTGGCATTAATTTTAAGAAATGTAATGTACTCTATTTCCAGTGTCTTTGTCTTACTTTCCTAGGCTGATGATGACATACCCTATTGTCGAAACTGGTCCCTAATAAAATGAATATGTGATGACTTTATCACTATTTCTTGTATTGAATAAGTGGATCCCCATACCTAACTATTTTGAATGTATACCTGCTTGCAGTCATCTCACAGATGGATTTTTCACATTCCCTAATTTTTGTATCTAATTTTTTACAATTATCTGTCTTATTTACTGTGTGTATGTGAATTAGGAGGGTAAGCTGTATAGAAAGAAACAGATGCGTAGAAAGCAACAGGAAGGTGAGCATCAATTGTACTCTAATGATTTGACGTATTTCAAATATGCTGCAATAACATCTTGGGATGTTGAGCGGTCTTTTCCCCGTTACAAGTCAATGTTGCGTGAAAATAGAAGATCGTTCCTATTTGAAAACTTCAAAATGTGTGTAATTTGTTATTTTAATTCTTCATGAGCGCCCATGAAAATGTGGCATTTATTTCAATCTGTGCAGAGTCAAGAGTTACTTCTGGATTGAGTATTAAATAAATTCAAAATACCATATAGTAATAAAAATTAACATTATTATTATTATTATTATTATTATTATTATTATTATTATTATTGAATGTGATAGATTTTAAAAGTATTTTTTCAATATACAGTAATGTTAATTTAAACTGCGGCAAGATTTTGAAGATTTCAAAAATTACCCAAAAAATTTGAAGTCATATTTGTCATATTTTAATACATTTTTATTTATTTCTTCATTGATATCTCACGACACTCGTCAAGAGGGCGAGACGAATTTGTGAGCCATTACATATCCAAATGGAGATGGACACGCTCAAAGTCGCGTTTAAGGGTAATGGTTACAGCGATTTGCAGATTCATAGAGCCCTGCATCCCAGAGAAACGACCAAGCAAATCTCACAGAAGGAAGAAGTGAAGGGAGCTGCCTACTTGCCTTACATTCACAACACCACAGATCGAATTGCCAAAGTCCTCCGCAAACACAATATAAAAACCGTGTTTGGCACCGCCACTCATTGTTTGAGTAAAACCAAGGACAAATTGTCCCCACTTTTACATCCTGGGGTATACAAAATTCCCTGTACGTGCGGCAAAGTATACATCGGCCAAACATGCCGGTTCATTGGTACCCGTATCAAAGAACATGAACGTAATATTCATCTCAACCAACCTGACAAATCGGCAATAGCTGAGCATGCTCTATCGTCGGGTCATGATGTCATGTTCCAGGATGCTCGAGCTCTTACCCACACTAGACACAACAGGTCCAGGATTATACGGGAAGCTGTGGAAATACATAGAAATCCTAACTATTTCAACAGGGACACCGGCTATCAATTAAGTAATACCTGGTTGCCAGCTATTAATAATTTACGTAGGTAGTTCCCTTCCCTGCCCCTTCACTATTATTATTATTATTATTATTATTATTTCGTCTCGGGTGTTTTTTCCAAATTCGTACGTTCCTCATCGCCAGATGTTTCATTCCAGGCTTATGTCTGTCTTACACCGGTCATATGTTATGCAAACACGTTATGTGAACCGCTTAGTCTGATCGTGATAGTTCGGTCAGCTTCCGCTTCGAACGCTAGCGTTGTGCCACATCCTGGGGTCCATCTGGTGGTAAATGAACATACTGTTTCCACTTCTACTTCTATTATAACGTTCCAAATTCAAAAGTGTCATTGTTTAAGAAGTCAAGAAATCTTCTGACGACACAGAGCACAGGTTTCTGCGAAACTTTAAGAATTTCACCGTATTTTCTTGACACTGCACAAGTCCAAAAGCCTATACAATATCATGTCTATAAAAATACAGTTTGCTGGGTGTTTGGAGGCTTGTGTGTTCAAATGATCCTTGGAGCTATGCCGGCAGGAGCACATGCTCCTGATAGGGCCATCCAAGCCGGACAGACTAAGAGTGATACCCTGATCCTTCAGGTTGGAAGTTGGGTGTAGGGTTAACACCCCTACCTCAAAAAAAGACTAATGTTACGGATACCTTGAGGCATCCTACAGGAAAAGCGAATAACTTGGTGACGACCCGGCGAGAAAAATAGCTTAAGAGACGGAAAAATGATATCATACTAGCAACGCGTAGAATCTAAGGACATTTAAGAGACCTGGCAAGTTGAAGGAATTAAGGAATGAACTGGATAAATATGGAGTGAAAATAACAGCATTGCAGGAACTCAGATGGTAGGGGCAAGGGATGATAATGTCTGGTCAATATATTCTGATGTACAGTAGAGGAAAAGAAGGCAGAAATGGTACAGGATTCCTCATACAAAAGGCTGTAAAACAAAGCGTGATCAGTAGAGCCTGGATTTTCATTCAAATACATGTTTTTAACCCATTGCCTTGCAATGACGGATAATTCCGTCATTGTCCGCGCGTTCCCATAAATGCAATGACGGAAATTTCCGTCCACTCTCTTTATTGCTTTTGTTGAGGTTTCCATGGATTCATATTGATATTTCTTTGCAATCCCAACATTTCTACGAGATCTTGGTAATCGTATTTCAGCTATCTTTGCCTTTCAGCTACGTATTTTGCCGCCAAAGAGTCTCTAAATATTATCAGGTAAATTGCCGCGTAAAGCTTTAGTGAAGGTAAAGTCAACGTCATGGCCGAGTCAGATGAAGCTCGAATATTACGTTTTTTGGAGGAAAGCGATGTCAGTGACGGTTATTCCGATGAAAGTGATACTGAATTACCTTCCAGTGACATTAGCATTAGTAGTTCCGAAGAATTAGATGACATTATTGGAGAGAATGAAGACGGCGACGCAGGTGAACGTGTGCATAACCTAGAAGACTGGAAGTGGACACAAAAAGACAATGTACCAAATAATATGCAGTGTATTATAGATGGAGAACTGAACTCTGTGGTAGCAAGAAGATTAGGCGAGAATCCAGGGAAGGCTGAAGTGCTAGGTGAGTTTCTGACTGACGAATTCTGGGAACTTGTAAAGAATGAAACTAACGCTAATGCAGAAAAATGTCTTCGCAATATTGAAAGTAACCCTACAAAAAAGAAAACTTATGATGAGGAGAACTGGTTTCCTGTGACAAAGGATGAACTGAAGGCTCATTTTGCGTTATGTATATTGATGTCTCAGACTAAAAAGTCTTCGGTTCAAGAATACTGGACTAAGAGAAGGGTTAGAGAAACGCCGATATTTTCAGAAACTATGTCCCATAGACGTTTCAGTATCATATCTAGATATTTGCATTTTGCTCCAGATTCTCCAGAAACCCAGTGTGATAAGCTCCGGAAAGTTAGACCTGTTTTGCAGCTACTATTGGACAAGTTTCAGAAGTTGTACGTGCCTGGAAAAAGAATAAGTATTGACGAAAGTTTGATGAAGTTCAGGGGGCGTTTGGCATTCGTTCAATTCAACCCTTCAAAAAGAGCACGTTTCGGTATAAAATTATATAAAGTCTGCTGCTCTGATACTAGCTATTGCTGGAAGTTTCGTATATATGTTGGTAAAGAACCTCAGCATGTAGATGGGACAGGTGATGCCAGACAACTACTGTGTAGCGAGGCAATTGTTCTTGAATTGTGTGACGAATTGCTAGGATCATGCAGGACTATTTATATGGACAATTGGTATAGCTCACCTACTCTTTTCAGGGAACTGATAATGAAAAATACCAATGCCATTGGAACTGTACGTCCAAACCGGAAATTCATGCCACCCCATTTTGCAGCAACGAACCTCAAGAAAGGAGAACTGACTTTTGCCTCAGCAAATGGCATCCTTGCCACAAAATGGGTGGATAAAAAGAATGTACATCTTCTATCAACAGTGCATCAAAGACCAGATTTTGTGGAAACTAAAAGCAAAAGGGGCAAACTTGTTCTGAAACCAAACATGGTTGTGGACTACAATTCTGGAATGGGTGGTGTTGATTCACATGACCAACGCCTCGCATCATACCCACTAATGAGACGATATGCCAAAGGGTATAAGAAAATATACTTCTATGTGCTCAACATGGCAATGCAAAATGCTAGCGTAGTTCATCACATGCTGAATCCTGGAAAAAGGAGGCCCAGCTTTTCCAGTTTCAGGGTTGCGTTGCGGAGCAAATATTGGAGGGTGTTGTTCTGCCTGATTATCGAACCAGAGGCCGGCCCAGTGCAGGAAGTACACCAACGAGGTTACAAGGAAAACACTGTGGTCACTTCCCTGTCAAAATAACAGCAACAGGAAGCAAGGCATCTCCATCCAGAAGGTGCAAGGTCTGCTATGACCGCAGAGGAAAAAATCCCAAGGGAAAGAACAGGGGTGAATCCCGTTATGAATGTGATAAGTGTAAGGTGGCACTGCATGTAGAAGAGTGTTTTAAGATCTACCACACTGTGTTGAACTATTGTTAGGATGTGAACTGTGTTTCAGTGTGTTAACTTGCTGTACCAAAAGTGTTCTCTTTTAAGCTAGATTAAATCGCAATCAGTGTATATTTATTTCCAAGAAAAATTGCAGTTCAATGGGTTAAATAAGCTAGTTACATTTCACAAACTTTGCAGATACTCGTTTTATGACTTAACGATTGCAAATAACCATTCTTTTTTTTCCTGCATGTCTGCATATTTTGGCCTTTACGGAGAAAATTCATGCACAAGGCATATTTTGAAGATTTTGGATATTAGGCCCCTTAAAACATCAAGCATCATCATCATCATCATCATCATCATGAAGATTTTTGATTTAATAGTGATTATTTGGACATTTATATTGCATAATATGACTTTTCTTCTGGCTTTAGTGCATATATAATGTTAATTTGCATGATAGTGCCTTTTATGAATGTTCGTTTACAGAATTTGGGACCACTTTTCCACGTTATACTGTATGTGTATAATTGATACATGGAGAGAATGTATTTCTGGCATCCTATCTGACAACCAAAGTCAGTACACACGGTAGAGGACCTATAAACCAATTAACCAAGCACTTTCTTATCTGTTGCTTGAGTAAATATTGATGTAAGCCGGAAGGTACCACGTCAATCTCTGTAATTCTTAGGAATAAGGTGTCCCAGTTGTAAATTGCCATAAATTGAACCATGAATTGTGCATTACTAAATGACGGCTCATTTTTTGGTCTATGTTAGACCATCAAAACTTGTATCACATTTCTGTGATGCCACATTACTGAAATAGCAGCTTACAAACCTTGGTTTTGCACTGAACCCTCCTTTGTTATCGTGGAATTTCCTACCCGGAACTCTCACACGTCTTTGTTATTGCAGCAGGTTATTGAAGACATCATTAGTTGCAATCAAGTAACTGCGGCAGCTAGATGTAAGCTGAACAAAGTGAGCTGTTCAAATCCTGATTTTGAATTTGCCAAACTTATAAAAGACATATTATGGTGAAAATGCAGATGTACAATTTGACCTCACTTTGTCCCAAATGCCTTCAATTAAGTACACGCCTGTCGCATCCTGTGACGTAGGAAGGTCATTTTCTGTGCTTACCCTGCATCCGCCCATCGTGCCATATATGGCACAGCAAACTACATTGTCTTCTTGGCCTCTTTATTATTGAAAACGCATGCACTGTATTGTTTACTACGGTACTGTCGTCTTCAGAGAAGTCCCACCTAACATCTTACGTGGTTTGTTTTAGTGTATCTTGCTCATTGGTATGGTATAGCTACATAAAAAGAAGTCTGTTTTCATGAGTGCCAGTAATGGCTGCACTTTTGAAGTAAGTAATTCCTGTTTAACTTCTATAGTTATTTATATGGACCCTGTTGTGCTATATTCTTCTCTAAGGTGCTTATATGTATGGGGATTAGCTAAAGTATTTCTTGATGATGATTGGTGTCCTTTCATTTCAAGTAGATGTTTGGTGGTACTTATCTGGCACGCTGGGCGGAAGTGCTATCTTCCTGCCCGGCACAACTCAGCCTATAATTGTTATAGTTCCGATGTTCCTTTCCATTCATTTAATTCTTCTTTATCAACCTAGCAGCGTATAATAGTGTAGGCTATGTTATATGTTTTAATTTAACCATTTTTTATCACACAGATTAAAATGTTCACATAAAATGGACACTACATTGTTGTTTTCTTATTGAAATGTATCCATTATGCAGCTATTCATCCTGTCTTTTCACGTGCTTCACATTATGGGTTCATACATTTTTCTAGGAGAATTTCATTACAAGAAGTACTTGACTTGTTTGAAAATGAACTTTCCAACGTAGAAAAGGTATTCATCGAGCCTCCAGATGCTGCAGTTTTATTGGACGAAGGCAGCAGAGATAAAGATGGAGGTGGCTTTGCCGACGATTTACCTGGTAGCCAGCTATGAGTGAACTTAGAATTGGTGACCCGTGAAACTCCAACTGGCTGTCAAGACTTTGAAGATGATGTGCCTATTGAAGTGGATCAAGCTGAGATGGTACAAGTAAGACCCAGAAAGGTATCTCGAATTCCTGCAAAATGGGAAAAGCAAAACCTTATCACACGTTCAGGAATATTTCCCAACAGTGACGTCACCGAACTTCGAAAAAAAAAGTATGTTGAACGTTTGAGTCAATTCTTAGAGATGACATTTTTGATCACTTAGTTTCTGAATCTAACAAATATGCCAGCTTTTTGAACTGTCCTTCCCTGAATATTACTTGACAAGAAATGAAGGTTTTCATTGCAATTTTGATTTTATGTGGATACAGTACTGTTCCTTCGAAGAGACCATATTGGAAGGATGCATGTGATGTGCACCATTCTGTGGTGGCAAGTGCTATGCGGCGAAACAGGTTTCTTGAAATTTGCCGTTCCATTCACTGTACTGATAACACAAACCCAAATTTCAACGACAAAATGTGGAAGTTGAAACTTCGGATTGACCATCTAAGTGTTCGTTTCATGGAAAACTTTTGAGGTGAGGAGCACTTGTCTTATGATGAGTGTATGGTGCTATATTTCGGGAGGCATTCCTGCAAGCAATTTATAAGAGGAAAACCTATTCGTTTTGGTTTCAAGGTATGGTGTGTAAACACTCGTCATGAATATCTTGTAGATTTTGAAGTATACCAAGGAAAAATTCTAACGTGAATGCCCAGTATGAAGCAGAATTTGGCAAGTGCGCAGCCCCCGTTGTAACAATGCTGGATAATCTTCGACCGGACCTGAAAATTTTGCCCTTCAAATTATACTTTGACAATCTCTTCACTGGAATGGGATTGCTAACACATCTTGGAACATGATCTTCTGTGCTACGAGGACACTTAGAGAAAATCGCATTCCTAAGGATTGTAATCTGAAATCTTCGGCTACCATGAAGAAAGAAAAACAGGGTACTTAAACCAGCACCGTCCTTGAGGCCACCCGAACAACCCTTCAGACGATGGGCAATTAAGCTTATTCACCTAGAGGTGAGGCCCCCAATTTGGTAGCATATTCGCCCCAAAAAGGGAGTTGAAGCGAACACAAGAGAGAGACCAAAAACAGTCAGGTAAAAACAAACATTAACACAACTTAAAATACACCAAATAGGAGAAAAACACATACTTACCTTACAAGGTGGGAGGAAGCAGCTTAAGGCAGTGGTCAAAAATTCAAAAAAGAAACAGTGACAGTACTCCATTGATTCAGTGGAATGAAAAAATCTTTTGCAACACAAAGTGATTTTAATTCATAAGGAAAAAAATTGGTTGCAACAACTCAAAAGAGGAAATAAAAATTCTACTGGAAATTAAAATCCTTTGAAAACCTTTAAAAAAAACGTTCTGAATAATTTTTAGGAACCATAAAACGTCTATTAGCTTTGAATGCTTTAAAAAGAACAATAAGTTGAAAAGCAATTCAGGTTTGCTAAAATAGACTAGACTGACAGGTTTTAAAAGAACAGTTAAACGTAAACCAATTAAAGTTTGTTAAAATAAAATAAAAATGTTGACCTTGACAAGAATTCAAATAAGATTCGAAAGGATTAAACGTTGCAAACATGACCGGTCACCTACCTTAAAATTAATTAAACTTAACATCATCTTAATTAACTTACATGCCCCCTACATCTAGAAAATTATTCGCCTCAGGTTGCTTTAAAATCTCACACAATTAAAAATCCATTCTACATCAAGGAGAGCCAATGCAAGGATAGTATTTTTACCGAACAAAAACACTAATCTCCTTTCAAGATTACAAATCTGAGATAAATAAATGACGAAAATAAAATTTAGGGTCACATCACACTTAGTGCACACGAAAATCAAAACATATCCACATAATTGAAGGCACAATTAAGTCCTACTGGGCCGATCAAAATCCAAGTAATCCCAACAATCAAATCAACAACACATTGCTAAGGCAACAACAACTAACAGCATATCTGCCAAAGGTGAAACGACACAGATCCAGCCCAAATAAAATAATAAAAGGTAAGTGCCAAAATAAACAGAACAGAATAAGGTAAAATAAATTCAAAAGCCCAACAAAAAATAAAATTTAGAAAGGTAAACCAGAATTAAACAGGTCCTTGCATGAACTATCCTCGATTCACCGAGAGTTTTTGGAATATTTCCGGGCTAAAATTATAGTAGAACTTAAAATTAAATTTTGAAAACCAGTCCACACTGCGCCTTTTCTTTTAAAACACCAAGGTGAAGCTTCCTTAATCGGAACCGTGGCAGTGTAACGAACGTGCACTCATTGTACAAATCGAAAATTATTAATTATTATTATTATTATTATTATTATTATTATTATTATTATTATTATTATTATTATTATTATTATTCTTGCGGATGTAGATCACTTATAATACACATAACCAAAATAATTCCTTTGGAGTTCTTCCTCAGTAGAGTTCTCTTAAAAGTAGAATTCCCATGAGTAATGAAAAGATCAGACTTACAGTTTTTTATTATTTTATTTTATTTATCCCTCGGCAACTAAGCACACACAGGCTCCAGAAATATGCCTTCCACAACCAGACCAATAAAGGAAGAAAGTGCAGATTAACTGCTTGTAGAACACACATTGATAAAATCGAGGCCAACTACCAGGTTAAAGGGCTCTAATTCCCTTAGAGGACTGGTTTCATCCCGGGTCAAAGCAGCTGACCCAAGCCATACCGCTGGACAACCACACGCACTTTTCTTTCATGGCGGCTCAACTCAGAATGATGGCTTACCCTGCAGCAGCCAACACGCGCGCAGAATGACTGAGGCGGTGTTGAAAGTTCAAAGGCTGGACACCAGAAAGCAGCACCTCATAGACCGAGAAAATAAGATAATCAAATTCAAACAAAATGGTTCATGTTTGCGGGTTACTGTAGTCACGTCCTAGTTCGTGAACCATGGGCAACGGTTGAGTGGCCTAGTAATTGGTCCTGAGAGTCGGGATACCAGTTGCTATGGAATGGGAGTGGGCATCTCGGACATATTCGGAGTCCTGGCCCTCCTTGTGCTCAGGCGGCTAGGACTATACAATCCACCGGTGGTCCATAACCCGTTAGAGGAGAGATCCTCACTTGGACTATGTGCAAGTAGGGTAGCATCCTGCTTCATGAATCGACCGAGCTCAGAACATTTTAAGCAAGCCTCGGACATATGGGAGTAATGGAGTCCCACTCCCATTTGACAGGCGAGGGACTCCTTGGAAACAACTTGGCGAACAAAATGGAATTCGATGGGGAGCTATCAATACTAATGGGGTTTATGTTAGAAAGAAAGTAGAACTGGCTGAGTCAGCAAAGAGGGTGCATCTGGATGTGCTAGGAGTAAGTGATATTCAGGTAAGGGGAGATAAAGAGGAAGAGATAGGAGATTATAAAGTGTACTTGACGGGTGTTAGAAAGGGAAGGGCAGAGTCTGGGGTAGGGCTCTTTATCAGGAATACCATTGCACGGAACATAGTTTCTGTTAGGCACGTAAATGAGCGAATGATGTGGGTAGATTTGTCAGTTGGAGGAATTAGGACTAGAATTGTGTCCGTGTATTCACCATGTGAGGGTGCAGATGAGGATGAAATTGACAAGTTTTATGAAGCATTGAGTGACATCGTGGTCAGGGTCAACAGCAAGGATAGAATAGTGCTAATGGGCGAGTGTTGGGAATAGAACTGAAGGGTACGAAAGGGTGATTGGTAAATGTGGGGAAGATATGGAAGCTAATGGGAATGGGAAGCGTTTGCTGGACTTCTGTGCTAGTATGGGTTTAGCAGTTACGAATACATTCTTCAAGCATAAGGCTATTCACCGCTACACATGGGAGGCTAGGGGTACTAGATCCATAATAGACTATATCTTAACAGACTTCGAATTCAGGAAATCTGTTAGGAATGTACGAGTTTTCCGGGGATTTTTCGATGATACAGACCACTATCTGATCTGTAGTGAACTAAGTATCTCTAGGCCTAGAGTAGAGAAAGTGAAATCTGTCTGCAAACGATTAAGGGTAGAAAATCTCCAGGATGAGGAAATTAGACAGAAGTACATGGATATGATTAGTGAGAAGTTTCGAACAGTAGACAGTAAGCAGGCTCAGGATATAGAAAGTGAATGGGTGGCATACAGGGATGCTGTAGTAGAAACAGCAAGGGAATGCCTAGGAACAACTGTGTGTAAAGATGGGAAAAGGCGAACATCTTGGTGGAATGATGAAGTGAGAGCAGCCTGTAAACGTAAAAAGAAGGCTTATCAGAAATGGCTCCAAACAAGAGCCGAGGCAGACAGGGAGTTGTATGTAGATGAAAGAAACAGAGTGAAACAAATAGTTGTTGAATCCAAAAAGAAGTCATGGGAAGATTTTGGTAACAACTTGAAAAGGCTAGGTCAAGCAGCAGGGAAACCTTTCTGGACAGTAATAAAGAATCTTAGGAAGGGAGGGAAAAAGGAAATGAACAGTGTTTTGAGTAATTCAGGTGAACTCATAATAGATCCCAGGGAATCACTGGAGAGGTGGAGGGAATATTTTGAACATCTTCTCAATGTAAAAGGAAATCATCCTGGTGGTGTTGCAAACAGCCAAGCTCATGGGGAGGAGGAAAATGATGTTGGTGAAATTATGCTTGAGTAAGTGGAAAGGATAGTAAATAAACTCCATTGTCATAAGGCAGCAGGAACAGATGAAATTAGACCTGAAATGGTGAAGTATAGTGGGAAGGCAGGGATGAAATGGCTTCATAGAGTAGTAAAATTAGCATCGAGTGTTGGTAAGGTACCTTCAGATTGGGCAAAAGCAGTAATCGCACCTATCTATAAGCAAGGGAACAGGAAGGATTGCAACAACTATCGAGGTATCTCACTGATTAGTATACCAGGCAAATTATTCACTGGCATCCTGGAAGGGAGGGTGCGATCAGTCGTTGAGAGGAAGCTGGATGAAAACCAGTGTGGTTTCAGACCACAGAGAGGCTGTCAAGATCGGATTTTTAGTATGCGCCAGGTAATTGAAAAATGCTACGAGAGGAATAGGCAGTTGTGTTTATGTTTTGTATATCTAGAGAAAGCGTATGACAGGGTACTGAGAGAAAAGATGTTCGCCATACTGGGGGACTATGGAATTAAAGGCAGATTATTAAAAGCAATCGAAGGCATTTATGTTGACAATTGGGCTTCGGTGAGAATTGATGGTAGAATGAGTTCTTGGTTCAGGGTACTTACAGGGGTTAGACAAGGCTGTAATCTTTCACCTTTGCTGTTTGTAGTTTACATGGATCATGTGCTGAAAGGTATAAAATGGCAGGGAGGGATTCAGTTAGGTGGAAATGTAGTAAGCAGTTTGGCCTATGCTGACGACTTGGTCTTAATGGCAGATTGTGCCGAAAGCCTACAGTCTAATATCGTGGAACTTGAAAATAGGTGCAATGAGTATGGTATGAAAATTAGCCTCTCGAAGACTAAATTGATGTCAGTAGGTAAGAAATTCAACAGAACTGAATGTCAGATTGGTGATACAAAACTAGAACAGGTCGATAATTTCAAGTATTTAGGTTGTGTGTTCTCCCAGGATGGTAATATAGTAAGTGAGATTGAATCAAGGTGTCGTAAAGCTAATGCAGTGAGCTCGCAGCTGCGATCAACAGTATTCTGTAAGAAGGAAGTCAGCTCCCAGACGAAACTATCTTTACATCGGTCTGTTTTCAGACCAACTTTGCTTTACGGGAGCGAAATTGGGTGGACTCAGGATATCTTGTTCATAATTTAGAAGTAACAGACATGAAAGTAGCAAGAATGATTGCTGGTACAAACAGGTGGGAACAATGCCAGGAGGGTACTCAGAATGAGGAGATAAAGGCTAATTTAGGAATGAACTCGATGGATGAAGCTGTACGCATAAACCGGCTTCGGTGGTGGGGTCATGTGAGGCGAATGGAGGAGGATAGGGTAAAAGAAGTAGAGGTAGACCAAGACGATGGTTAGACTCGGTTTCTTTTTTTTTTTTTTTTTGCTAGTTGCTTTACGTCGCACCGACACAGATAGGTCTTATGGCGACGATTGGACAGGGGAGGGCTAGGAGTGGGAAGGAAGCGGCCGTGGCCTAATTAAGGTACAGCCCCAGCATTTGCCTGGTGTGAAAATGGGAAACCACGGAAAACCATTTTCAGGGCTGCCGACAGTGGGATTCGAACCTACTATCTCCCGAATACTGGATACTGGCCGCACTTAAGCGACTGCAGCTATCGAGCTCGGTGAGCCTCGGTTTCTAATGATTTGAAGATAAGAGGTATAGAACTAAATGAGGCCACAACACTAGTTGCAAATCGAGGATTGTGGTGACGTGTAGTAAATTCACAGAGGCTTGCAGACTGAACGCTGAAGGGCATAACAGTCTATAATGATAATGAATGAATAAATGAATGAATGAATGAACGAATTCAAACGAAGATGGCAAGATATTGCATATTAAATGTGGTACGACAGTGTTCATGGCCAAAGTTTGTTGATGTGAATTTTCAAAGGTAAAAATACCAGTCCGTCCGCCTCTGTTGCGTAGTGGTTAGCGTGATTAACTGCCACCCCCGGAGGTCCGGGTTCGATTCCCGGCTCTGCCACGAAATTTAAAAACGGGGTCCACTCAGCCTCGCGAGGTCAACTGAGTAGAGGTGGGTTCGATTCCCACCTCAGCCATCCTGGAAGTGGTTTTCCCAGGCGAATGCCGGGATGGTACCTAACTTCAGGCCACGGCCGTTTCCTTCCCTCTTCCTTGCCTATCCCTTCCCATCTTCCTATCCCTCCACAAGGCCCCTGTTCAGCATAGCAGGTGAGGCCGCCTGGGCGAGGTACTGGTCATTCTCCCCGGTTGTATCCCCCGACCAAGAGTCTGAAGCTCCGGGACACTGCCCTTGAGGCGGTAGAGGTGGGATCCCTCGCTGAGTCCGAGGGAAAAGCCGAACCTGGAGGGTAAACAGATGATGATGATGATGATGATGATGATGAAAAATACCAGTCCAAAAGGTTTACTGGGGAGGTTCTATACACTTAATACTGCTACAGTACATATGATTATCTAAAGAGCTTGGCAGAAGGTGTTCAGGTTTGCTGTTGGGTGGATAATTCAGTAGTAATTGTAGCATCTACGTGTTACGGAGTGCACCATGAAAAACAGGTATTCTGTTATGTGAAAGTAAAAGGACAGACTAGAGGTGGAAAAGTCGGAGTGTCTCAGCCATACATGATTTCTCAGTACAATATGGGTATGGGAAATACTGATCGTATGGGTTGTAACTTGACAGATGTGCGAATCTGAATACGAGGAAAAAAGTGGTGGTGGGCGATATTTGCCTGGCTCGTCGATGTAGGAATGCGTAATGCATGGCAGCTGAAACACATGTCGGGAGAAGGTGTTTTTCACCTTGATTTTTGACGAGCTATTGTCCAGACTTATCTCACACACTACAAAGTTGTTCTCTTGTTCAGCAGATCTCATTGTTTTGGACTTAATGCAGTGCAGGAACTTTGGTACGATGGAATGCATCACTTGCCTAGTACAATTCCAGGAGCAAAGAGAAGATGGTGCGCGTCAGAAAATAGCCTTTCTAGGCCTACAAATCAGTGTACCAAGTGCATTGTAGGTTTATGTGTAGATTGTGTTACTGATGATAATAATCATATGCGCAAAGGTAAAAATGTACTTGCCTTTCAGAACATCACCGTTAGTGCAGTACTCGCATGAACAGGTGACTTACCTTTGTACATACCACTGCTAATTCCTAATACAGTTGGATTGCCTCATGATGTAAGATTTTAGCATTGTTATTTAAAATATACATTCATTTCCTCAAACTCAGGTCATTTACAACCCCTATAAAATCATCCCTAGCATCAAAAATCAAACATCTAGGTATTTTTAATAGTTCTACTACAACATTATTTTTGTAATATATGCAAATATTGAAGAAAAACTTGTAGACTGATGATTTACAAAAAGTGTTAGTTGAAAGCATATCAATAAGCCAAATGTGGAATAACATCCAAATTCCCATACATGTAACAAAAGGCAGCGCTACCGCCCAGTGTGCTATATATGGCACGGGCCTTTTCTCAGAAGTTACATGCCGGATAAATAAAATTAAAGCTTTTCCGGGATCTTCATATGCACATTGAAATGAAATGAAATGGCTATGGCTTTTAGTGCCGGGAGTGTCCGAGGACAAGTTCGGCTTGCCAGATGCAGGTCTCTTGATTTGACGCTGGTAGGAGACCTGCTTGTCGTGATGAGGATGAAATGATGATGAAGACGACACATACACCCAGTCTCCATGTCGGCGAAATTAACCAATTATGGTTAAAATTCCCGACCCTGTTGGGAATTGAACCTGGGACTCCTGTGGCCAAAGGCCAGCATGCTAACCATTTAGCCATGGAGCCAGACATATGCACATTATCCAACGCTAAAAATTACAAGTTGATTCTCAAAAAATAAAACTTTGGGCAGATCCAAGTTAAGAATGTGCTGACAGATAAACGGGTGAGCTTAAATCAAGACAATTTGATGAAATTAGTAGCTGTACAATGTTTTAAATGAATTTTGATAGTGCATATTTTCCAGTTTATATGCATGTTTTGCCATATGATAGTACATAAATGCATGCATATTCTGAGATTTGATAGTACGTGGAAATCCAGGCTCTAGTGATCAGCTTTACTGCAATCAATGGTAGGATGTTCTCTTTGAGACTTCGGGCAAAATTCTTCAATGTTACAATGTTTTGTGTGTATGCCCCAACAGAGGAGGCAGAAGAGGAGGAAATAGATGCATTTTACACCAAATTGGAGGAAGAAATTAACAAAGTTCAAAGACATGATGTGAAAATGATCCTTGGAGATCTAAATGCAAAGATTGGAAGGGAAGAGGTGTATAAACACATAGTAGGGAAAGAAAGCTTGCACGAAGTCAGTAATGATAATGGTTTGAGGCTGATTGACTTTGCGAGTGGGGAGCAGATAATTCTTTTAAAATTTCTGTCAATGTTTTCATTAGATTTGTTTCCATGATTTTCTTTAAAAATATAGTAGAACATTGATAATTCAAAATCAGTTAATTCAAAATCCCGCCAAATTCAGAGCAGCTCTTGTTTACATAAAATCGGCTTCATGGTCTGTTACAAGTAACTAATCTCATTTTGTTCCGTATTGAAGATACAATAAGTAAACTCTTTCAAGATTAAAATTATTGTGTCCACCTTTTCAATACAAATATATATTTTTAGTGGTTAAATTCTACATGAATGAAATACACCAGTTAGGGACATGTTCTGCCCTAGTTATGGGCATCTTCAGCCTATATTAATCCTAAGGTCAAGAATTAAAACTATAAACGTTGGAACTTATAGTAAACTAACTTAATACTAAATACAATTGTCTTATGTTATTTACACAGTTTACAATATGTACAGTATGTACTATAAGTGCATTAACCTTGCCAGAATTTATGAACAATGAATTACATTTTTTACAATGACCAGACCTCCGATTGCAGATTGGATCGATCACAGCTTGAATTGGGGCTTCTCAATAGTATTGACTAGAATTTATCACTGTGTGAGTTGGGGTTTCTTCAGCTGTTATAGTTGCCTGAGTCATAAGAATTTTTACAACACCAGAATCTTGGATAAATTCGTTAATATTCAATTTATAGTCCGCATGTAGTTGGAAATGAAATCCATTCAAACGAAGACAACATTTGGGCCAAAAATAAATGAACTTTATATAATTGTAAATTTAAGAGGGCTTTCTTTTGTACATTGCTTTAATTTCATTTCTTATCCAAATCTTGTTGACCTTATTCTGAATTCTATTTGTATTATGAACAACGAAATTTTAATTAACTTATTTTATAATGACTAGAATTCCAATTGTGGATTGGATTGATCAAGCATGAATAGGGGTTTCTCAAAATGTATTGACTAGAATTTATCACTGCGTGAGTTAGGGTTTCTTCAGCTGATATGGTCGCCTGAGTCGTAAGAAATTTTAACAATACCGGAACCTTGGTTAAAGTCGTTCATGTTAGGGTTTGAAACAGTTTGAATATTCCTTTAGAAAGGAGCATGGTTATGTTTTAAGGTTGAAGCGTGTAAGTAGGATACATATTGTTGATATCAATCATTCTGTTACCCATGTCATCATCATCATCATCCTAAACCATCTCCAGAGTCCCAGGTGTGGTATATGAGCCTCCTCCATCTCATCCTGTCCTTGTACCAGTCTTCCTCCACCAACTTGTCCCAATCATGACCTCTCAGCAGTACATCGCTCTTAACTAAATCTATCCATTTCCTTCGTGGCCTTCCCACGGGTCGTCTTCCTTCTACCTTTCTGTCAAATTCCTTCCTTGCAGTTCTGTTTACTGGCATCCTCTTCATGTGACCAAATCACTTCAGTCTTGATATCTGAATCTTATTGAGGAGAGAATCATCTATTCCTACTTCTTCTCTAATTTTCTCATTCCTAATCTTGTCTTTCCTGGTTTTCTGGATCATAGTGCGTAGGAATTTCATTTCAGCTGCCTGAAGTTTGGAATTATCTCTATTGGTCAGTGTTGTGGTTTCGAGACTGTATGTAGGAATTGGTGTATAATAGGACTTGTACAATGTCATTTTTGTTTTCATGGGTATTTGCTCATCCCACAGCAGGTGTCTTACCTGGTGGTAAAATTGTGTTGCCTTATTGATTCGATTGTTCACCTCATGTTTTGCTAGGTTGTCATTTGATATAACGCTACCCAAGTATTTGAAAACTGGAACGCTGTCCAGTTGAGCTTCATTTAACATGACTATTGGTTCTGCTCCTTCCCCATACACTTTCATCACCACCGTCTTGGTCTTGCTGATGTTTAAACCATATTTCTTACACTCCTCATTCCAGCTTTGTATTCTCTCTCCCAATTCCTCTTCTGAGTCACTCCAGATCGCAACATCATCTGCAAATGTGAAGGCTTTGATATCTCCATGTTCTTTCCTTTTAATAGATTTCATTACTACATCCATTACAATAATAAATAGAAGTGGTGACAATGAGCTGCCCTGCTGCACTCCTCTCTTTGTTTCAAACCAGTCCGACAAACCACATCCTACTTGAATACAGCTTCTGTTCCCACTATACAATATTTTCACTCTGTCTATGAGGCTGTCTCGCACTTGAAGTTCTTTCATGCATTGCCAAATTCTTTTCCTTGGTACACTATCGTATGCTTCCTCAATGTCCAAAAATATTAGAAATAAAGGCTTGTTCTTCTCCTAGTATTTTTCCATTAGCATCCTAATTGCAAATATAAGGTCTGTAGTTGACCTTCCTGGTCTGAAACCATACTGCTCTTCTTCCAAAATTGGTTCAACAATATCTCTGATTCTGGTCTCTATTATTTTTTCCAATATTTTCAGGACATGAGACAGTAGTGTGATACCACGGTAATTAGTAGATTTTCGTCGGCTTCCTTTCTTGAACAGAGGTACAATGATGCCCATCTTCCAGTCCTCAGGAATAGTATTTTCCTCCCATATCTTGTTGAGCAGTCTATAGAGCCATTGGATTCCTGGAACTCCCGCTGCTTTCAGCATATCTGCACTTATTTCATCTATGCCCACTGCCTTTCCTTTCTTCATGTTCTTGAGCGTATTTTCAACCTCAAGCCATGTAATTGGTGGTTCAGTTGTGGTTCCTCGACTTGGCTTTCCTCTATCCGTTGTTATGTTTTCTGTATCTCCATTCAGCAGCTTTTGGAAATAGATCTTGAGTTTTTGTTTAATTTCTCCCTCTTCTTGTGCCAGAGTTCCATCATCACGTTCTATTGCTTTTATGGTCTCTTGATCCCTTCGCTTGTTTTTCACTACTCTGTATAGCAATTTCATATTTCCTCTACTGTCCTCTTCCAGTTTGTCTGCAAACTCATTCCATTTCTTCTCTTTTTCTTCCCTTACAATGTTCTTTACAGCAAGTTTCTTGTTCCTGTATACTCCTTGAAGTCTTTGTATTTCTTGTTCATTTCGTTCTTGTCCCTGTTTTTGTTTTTCCTTGTCCAGTGCCTTCTTTATTTGGTTTCTTTCTTTCACCGCTGTTTTCGCTCTATCATTCCACCATGGTGTCTCCCTTTTTCTTTTGATAGAACTTGTAACCCCACATAGGTTTTTGGCTTCTCCCACAAAGGTGTCTTTGAAGGCCTTCCATTCTTCATTAACGCTGGTTACTTCACACTTCGGCA
Organism: Anabrus simplex; assembly: GCF_040414725.1. Lineage (NCBI taxonomy): Eukaryota > Metazoa > Arthropoda > Insecta > Orthoptera > Tettigoniidae > Anabrus > Anabrus simplex. The sequence continues at coordinate 1,549,159,597 of NC_090265.1, read as the reverse complement.
AACTCTGTTGAATCCTTAGTTTGTATTCTTCCTTTATTTGGACTTCTTGCAACTTCCAAGTTTTAACCCTTGGTTTTTTTGTAATAAGTTTCTGCGTTTCATTTGCCTTATGTTTGAAGTTTACTACCAACAATCTGTGGTCACTGTCCATGCTTTCACTAGGGATGACCTTTACATCTGTGATGTACCTGCCACCATCTTTATTTGTGATTACGTAGTCAATCAATGTTCTATACTGGCCATCCCAACTGTACCTTGTTATTCTGTGACTGTCTCTTTTTTTGAAGAATGTATTTTTGATTATAAGATCATTTCTTCTGCACAGATCTAATAGTTCTCCTTCTGGGTTCCTTTGTCCAAATCCATGTGGACCAATGATGTTCTCGTACCCAAGTCTGTCTACCCCAACTTGCGCATTTAGATCTCCAATAATAATGACATTTTCCTCATTAACTGTATCTTCCAGGTCTTGCGGAAATTTCTCTTTGTCTTCCTCACTGCAGCCTGTCTGTGGGGCATACACTTGTATGATGGTGTACTTAGTGTTCTCCAGTTTCATGAACATTTTAATGATTCTGTCACTTTTGCAGAAAACTTCAGCTGTAGCATCAGTCCTTTCGTTAATTAAGAATCCAACACCATTTTTCGCTACCTGCTCCTGTCCACACCAGTATAATTTATAACCTCCACGAAGTGTCTTACTTCCAATCCCTTTCCATTTGGTCTCACTTAATCCCAATATTGATATTTTTCTTCTATCCATCATGTCTAGGAGTTCTTCTAACTTTCCAGTTAATGATAGAATGTTCATAGTTCCAATTCGGTATTTGGGTCTCTTTTTTATTTGGGGTTTCCTTTCAGAACATTGTATATCATCAGCCTTACGGTCATCATACTTTACAATTGTCTGAGAGGACGTGTCAGTCCGGTCTATAATATTCTTTCCGAGGCTCTTTTTCTTATTGAAAGCAACTGTACTCAGTACTCTCCTGCTGACTTGCTAGGCCTAACGCATAAGAGGATTTTCTTTCAGGGTTTACTCCCTTAGCCTTTGAGGATGCCTTCCTCGTCCTACAAGGCAGTAGGTTCCATCTGTACACCCCAGAAGGATGGGTTGCCTCTTCCGCCATCTCCGCCGTACCGAAGTCCATCTTCTCTGCCGTAGATGCCGTTGAGGTCTTCACCCTTAACCCAGGGCTTGGGGTACCTGTTGGTCCGCGGGTTGTATTGGTTATTTCAACCAGCCCTACATACTGTAGGGGCCCCCTATCCGCCACCTGGGGACGCGCTCTGTAGGGGTCAGGTTCCCCTGGTTACTTATTGGAAGTTAACCCCACCCACAAGGAGTAAGGTTATTTGCAGAGTGTTACCCATGTGTATGTTTTAAATTGTCTAGTGACGTTGATTTTATTGAAGAGATTCTTTGTTCGATTTGGATTCTGGTTTTGTTCTATTTCCTTGCAGATGCTGTGGAAAAACTGTGATTTATCTTTCCTACAATTATGCTGTATCTCTTTACAGAGGATCCTGTACCTGATTTCATCCCAAACAACTTGGATGCCATTCTTCTTCAATTTACTTCTTTCTTCAATCAATTGCAAAGTTGTACGTGATATCCAGGGATGTTTTTCACTTGGTGTCCTCCTAACTGGTTCTGGGAGAGATGAGACTATCACGTTTATTCTGTCCCACATCTGAGAAGGTGTTTCTTCTACATCTGGTAGAAGATCTGGGAGTTTTGGCCATACAAGTTGTCCGAAGCTTACACAAGAGATTCCTGGCTACCAAGTCTTAGCTGTCTTTCTTCTTACCTTCTTGCCAAATTTTAGTTTTATCTCTATATTCTTGGACAACAGATTGTGGTCATTGCCACATTCCGTTCCAGGAAAGGTCTTACGATCTGGAACAGATGTCTTACAACATTATCTCACCAAGATGAAATCAGTCTGATTTCTGACTCTATCACCAGGTGATATCCAAGTGTATAGATTCTTTGGGTGTTGCTGGAAGAGGGTGTTGCAAACAACCATGTCATTGCCAACATAAAACTCCTGTAGCTGCTTTCCTCGTTCATTCATCTCGCCTAGGACATAATGACTAATTACATATCTGATGTAATTATCTCCAGTAGTGTCCCCAGTCTGAGCATTGAAGTTATCTTGGATTTATTAATATGTCTCTTGTTGATACTATGTTCTAATATTTCATAGAACTTCAATTTCATCATCAATGCTGCAGCTCTGGGAGCATAGACCTGAATAATTTTAATCTTACAAGGGGAAGCATTCATTTTGATAGTAATGATCCTCTCATTGATAGATTTTTAGCCTAGGACGGTGTTGTTCAGTTTTTCAGAAAAAAAGTGCAACACCGTCTCTATTCATATCATTGCTTTCCGAAAAGTATAAGGTGTTCCTTCCACAAGGATACCTGCCAGCTTTCCCAATTAAAGCGGGAGACTCCTGATTTTCAACAGTTTTTCCCACCTCCTGGTTATTCTATTATTTCTCCTGATTTTAGCTTTTTTTGTGTGTGTGTGTGTGTGTGTGTGTGTGTGTGTGTGTGTGTGAACGTCAAACATTTGTTTTCAAATCCCGCCATTGTATGCAAATGGCCGGAAGTCCTTCGCTCTTTGGCCCCTTTCAAAAGGAAATATAGACGTTTATTAATAGGAGAAATGCACGCGAATTTTTATTGAAACCTGGATATAATCAAGACCAACTACAATATCTCAGACCTTAACCGACCTATTGAAACTGCCCACAGTGGTGACAATTGGAGTGCTAGCATGTGTTTGATTTCTGTAAGTCATGTTGTTACCAAATATTTACAGAAATTTGAATATTATTAATTGAAAATTATACTTATTTGTAACCTTAAATAGGCTTTAAAGCCTCCTTCATTGCCGTAGAAGCTGTTCGTTGTTAAAAAGCATATGTATTTGAACAATTCCGGTGGTAATAAGGTGATTGTCCTCATGTTCTTCCCAGAACATGCCTGTTTTCTTTACAATTTCACTTACCTGTGCAGTATGTTTATAGTTTAACCAGAGGGGTCGTATGTGCTGTGTGCCTGGATGTAAGTATGTCCAATTAGAGGACTTCAGTGTTCATATTTCTAAAATATCTAGTATTAAGGTAAATTGGTCAGGTGCATTCATAGGGAAAACTTCGAACCAAGTGATACTAGTGTTGTGTGCATTAATCATTTTGATATCACATTTATTGTTAGGGAAGATATTATAGCCATAATAGGCGGTGATGCAATTCGGATGGCACGCAAACTTCTGAAGGTACCTAATGATGCATATCCTAGCATTTTCCCCAATCAGCCAACGTACCTAATTACAAAATTAAATCAGTCCCAGAAAGATCTGGAAAATCGTGACTCAGAGTTACGACTGAGATATGAATTTCTTTTTTAAACGGGTACAAGAATGATTTAATTGAACCATTTTTATATAATTCACAAGAGGATGTGCCATCTATTCTGAAGAGCTTTAAGGTTACTAGTGCTTTATGATGTACAAGAGTATCGATATTTAATATCACTGTACCTACTCAACAATTCAAGTGGATTGTGAAGACTTGAAATTTTGTTCAAGAAATGTATTTGTTTTCACGTTTTATGGAATGGGCTGTTGTTAATGATGTTTTATTGTATTTCATGTGAGGTTAATAATGTTATTCGTTGACATCTATTTATCTTTTTGCTGTCCGGATTTTCATATGTGAAATTTTTTAGTGTGTGTGTGTCTGTTTCAACCTGATGATTAAATAATTCTCCGTTTGTTGTTTTCCCACTGAATTTAAAATTATTATAATATGGTAAGATTGCATTTGGTGCATAATTATTCATATTTTGAGTTAATGAATTGCATTTTATGACGTTTGACTTGTGATGTTTTCTTTAGGTGACTCAGAATAAACATACATCATCTTCTCCTTAACCTCTCACGTCACCAACCTATGTCCGCCATGTTTTTTTTCTGGGTTGCTGTCTGATCTAATTGTAGTCAGTCGTGACTAGTTGCTAGATTTGGATTCTTTTTTTACTAATTTAGTGACTAGTGACTTTTCTAGAGATTTTAGGAGCCATTTGGAGATAATTCTGGCAAATTTTAATTTATTACTTGATAAAAAATAACATTGCGCTTCACAAAGCATATGCTAAGTAATGGCATCTAAGTGTATGACTGATTCATATGTGTGAAGCATGAGTTCATATTATTTTTGGAAGACTTACTAGAGACCGATCATCTCACTCACAAACTTCCTGTGAGGGAATAGAGATGTGTAATTTTTAACTTTGTAGCCTCGTATAGCAACAGTCAGGTTTTGAGACATTAAGTGTTATAATATACTATAGTACTCCTGTATTGTGCAAGGCATGCAGAATAAGCAGTTTTGACCAATTGTATCTCCTGATTCCTCCTGATTTTTCCTGATTTTCATATCTAAACTTCCCGATTTTTGGTTTTGTGAAGTTGGCAGGTATGCGCGAATCGCAAAATGTCCACATCTTTTCCAGGGAGTCTTATCCAAGGATATCCAGATCATGTAAACTCATTTCTCTTTCTATGATTTCAAGTTTGCTTGGCTGCTAATGAATCATAGATTATTTACTTTGATGGGTTAACATAGTAAATAAGAAAGGAAAATTGTTATTTTATTAATTCTTTACACAGAGCACTAATCTGATATTTGTAGTTTCCTTACATTCTTTGTAAATTACTTTTGAGAGTCATATTAATAATTGAGGTATGCTGTGGAATCCCTGTATTTACATCTGTAAGGCCTTAAACAGTTAAATACTGGATTTTCTTCTACTTTCTCTCTTTTGACTCTCTCTGAAGATGCCACTAAAGGGTTGGGTGAAGTCAGATGGAGTTGAAATTCGATTTCTCAACTGGCATTGTCTCAAACAGATGATGCTGCCATCTATCATGCAACTTTTAACTTGCACACGACTATGTCTCTCTCTGCAGACTCTCCCACTAACAAGGTGCTCATATAGTACTACTCAATGTTGACCAATTTCTCCAATAAAGTTCTCTGTTAGAAGTCTCTCAAAGATGCCCAACAAAGTGCCCAGCATAATGCCTTGCTGCATCTCCAAAGCAGGATTTTTATGCACCTTCCAAACCTTCAGCAAGTTTTCACTTGCTTACCAAACAACTGCATCTCTCTCACGTGAGACTGAAATGTGGATTTCTTAACGGTCCATGAAAATCCCCTATTCCGCGGATATTTGCTTGTGTTTTGAACTAGTCTTCTAGAAGGAAATATTTCACAACCACGTCACCCTTACTATATTTCTTTAGTAAGGGCGTATATGACTAGCAGCTCCATTGTTATGAATTGCTTCCTGTTTGGAGCCTCAAGGTTTGTTCTAAAATGTCTTTCTGCTCATCACCATGTTAAGAAGTTATTACACCATATTTCACCCCCACTGGACTGCCTAGTTGCTTCTTATTGAAGCTTAACGTTCCACACACAGTTATGAATTTTATTGTATACTTTCATTATATGATCACTGCGCTAACATTTGATTTTCATTATTTTTTGACGCTGTACTGAGTTGCACTCTCCTTAACTTATCTTAGGATCTTTATCTTGGAGGTTGCAGATTCAGTCCTCATTTGAGTCTGTTCACTCTGTTGATGTACATGGAAGGGTGCATCATGACCTATAGTTACAACACTGTAGTATTTACAGCTTGACTACGAGTGCTTTTTTTTTTCAATTTATATAATACTTCCACCTAGAGAGCTAATTATTTCCTCTTCAGTACCTCTCTCTTTGCATGTACTTCTTGTCGCCCTTCTTAGCCCAAATATCTTTCAAAGTTAATGGTACCTTGCATTTCCGTCCTCTTCTCCTTGCTGTAATATCATCCATCCTGGAAACAGCATCTTCTGTGCTTACGGCTGGTGTGGACTGATGATGTCCCAAGGTCATCACTCCATGCTGCATATCATCCATCACTCCTTCGACTTCCGCCTACCTCAGCCATTTCTGCCCAGTCATCACTTGCTGGCCTGCCTGCCATGGAACTCGCCTTCCCTCTCATTGCTGACGCATCAGGACCTTCTTCCATTTCTGGTAGCTACTTGGTGGGCCAAATTCTGCTCCATGAATCTCCTGGCACCTGTAATTGGTTTTCAGGGATAAATGCTTTAACCCATGAGTTCTGTACTTTACATAGGTGAAAGCATTGTTTTCTCATATCTTTCATTTCTTCTGATTCCAGCTTTTTCCTGGTTCATATTTTTTCCTGTCTAGTGCCTCATATTTCACAAAACTTGATGGCCCTTCAGGCTTGATATACATATTTTTACACGTTTTCTTCCTGCAATCTCTCCTATTCTAAGAGCCTTGTCAGTGTCATTCTCACTGCAATCCACTTTCAGTTTCTCCCTGATCAGCAAGGTTGTGTATCATATATTGAAATTCTCCTTATGTGTGTGTCATTCAGTCCATATACAATGACATTTATCCTTTTATCTTCCCTGGCTTCATGACCAATCCGTTAATTCAAGTTTCTTAATCCTTTCTTCTCAAACTAGTTCTTGATTCTTAATTTCCTTTTAGAAGAATTTTGAGTCAAACTCACCTTTATGCTGCTCAGTTCAGATTTTAGATCACTTTTGATAACCTTTATCTTTATACTTGTTAAATGACAAAGTAATTTATCCACCTATGCAATACTAGATAATCCTTATATTCAGGATATAATTATTTTACATTAGTTAGTATAGTACATGTTTCGCTTGTCCTTGCAAGCATCATCAGCCGATTTAACCTTTTAAAAACTAGGTCAGGGCCCTGAATTATTCACACAATATGTGAGATTATCTCTTAAATTCTGATGTTACATATATTTTGAGAATAGTACATAGTCACTACATTTGAACCTTCTATACAATGGATTGTTGTTTTGGGTAAAATATACACCATAAAGTATGTTAATGAGCAAGATTTCTTATAATGTTCTTATTATCTTCACTTCAAATGGGAATAAAAGTTGTGATTGTAACATCATTAACAATTTTTTGTTTTTGTTTTTGCTCGTTGCTTTACGTCGCACAGACTCAGATATGTCTTATGGCGATGATAATTAATATCATTAAGAGTGATATTACATACAATTGTTTGTGCATATTGTGTAAATTATTTTAATCTTCCACATATGTTGCAATATGTGTGGATTAAATAAAATCTTTAAATATTAAACAATTCTTCTTAAAAATGGTAAAACTGGGATTGTAGTCAATATTGTCAAAGGCAGAACAACTGGTTGAACAACAAATGTGCGTGTTTGTGATCAATCGTTAGCGAACAACAAGGCATAAATTATGGTGAATAGTTTAACAATCTCCAATTATTTTATAGGAAGTTGTAGATGTTAGTGTTGTTATCGTCAGATGTAGGAAAAGCTTATGCTAGTCGAGGCTAATGTGCTAGTCTAAAGGGGGATTGAACTTTGAATGTGGATGTAAGTAAGAACTGCCAAGTAAATGCGTGTTGAAATCCCTTTGACTATTGGAGAATTAATTAGCAGCATTGGCTGCATGAGAAGATCTGACAGTCGATTTGTCAAATCAAAACCTCCCATCAGGAGGTTGTGGGTTCGGATCCCACTGGTGTCTGGTTGGCAATTTTTGTTCTGTACTTAACATCTCTTCAACACGTACTAAATGTACATAACACGACCTAATAGGTTGAAAGTCTATTTTGAAAACAATACGGAAGGTTAAGGGATAATCTCACACATTGTGTGAATAATTCAGGGCCCTGACCTAGTTTTTAAAAGGTTATATTGGACTGATGATGCTTGCAAGGATAAGTGAAACATGTACCATAACAACTAATGTAAAATAATTATATCCTGAATATAAGGATTATCTAGTATTGAATAGGTGGATGATAATAAATTACTTTATCATTTAATAAGTGTACTGAACTTCACCACGATTATAAAATGAGATTAATCGCTCGTAACCTCTATCTTGCTGCTCTGTTCTATTAATATTTCTCTGGTCCTGTCTACTTGGCACACTGTCTTCGTGACCTCCGTCAGCTTCCTGATGTCCCCCCAAGAAAGGCCAGGGACTGTTGACTTCTTGGATGTACAGTATTTTACTGTCATCCTACAATGCCACCTCTTTGGAATTGCTCAAATGATACATCCTTGTTACAATAACAAACACCCTCACTCTTTTAGATCACTATCAGCATTTCATGCCTATTCACCCCGCCAATTCATTGAGTAAGTAGCTTGAGACTACATACAGTACAATTTGAGACGGTTGTATCTTGAGAGACTCTGACCAACCCTTAGGTTGATGACAAGATGACATCCTTGTATGATCCATAGCATTGAATCTTATTAAATATGTGCTGTTATTAATTATTATTTTAATTTCTTATTTACTTGAAAGTCGTTTAAATTCTGTCCTTTTCAGTCAGTTCCAATTCAGACCACCAGCAAAAGTCCATTAAGACTTTAGCCTTCTTAAACTAGTTATCTAATTTACTGATCGAAGTAATAGCCTTTGTAGATTTGAAAAAGTCTTTTTCTTGTTCTTCATCTACAATGCATTAATGTAATTAGTTTGTATTTAAATTGATATTAATTTTTGTCCTCCTCATCCAGTACTCATCGTGTGTTGCAGGGAATACTAGTGACAACCTGGAGGCTGTGTCAGAAGCTGCATCAAACCATAGTGTGGCATCATCGTTGGAGATGGAAAATGAAGATCAAAATGATAATCTGTCAGATATGGTGTCTGCCAATGTGTCTGGTAGAGGTACACCAAATATATCAGGTAAGGGACAAAAATCACCACACCCAAGATAGCTGAGATATCTCATAGTTGCTATTTTTCTTTATTTTTTTGAAAATATATCGTCAATCTAGCAGTTTCTGCAGGTCTTCCTGGTTTGAGTCGGACATAATTACATTTGTTCACTGTTAGTAACAATAGTAAAAAGTTCAATAACTTACCCTTATCTCTCTATCTTTCTCCTTGACATCTATATCAGTTATGGTGTTCAAGCCACAGCCAGGAAACTTTACTTATTGCTGAACCTGTACTTCTTACAGATTAGGCTGTATATTATATTTTAAAGCTGTCCGATGTCCATTGCGTTTGACTTGGTCCGCGTTTTCTTTCTGCCTTCCGCCTCGGACATACTCTCTCAGCGTGCAAAAATATGTTTGTTAGACTTGCACCACTAATGGATAGAAATAACAAATTTCTCTCTTAACCACCCAGCTGTATCATATTCAACGTGTGCGTGCCCTGGGCCGCATGCTCAAAATGCACCTCTAGCGTGGTAAATATGCAGTTTTCTGGCAGACATTTACAGATACGAAGAAAAAGCCTATGCATAATTTATGAAAGTTTCATGCTAAATATTGAATGTATACAGTACTACCCCACTGTTGCATTCCTGTATTCAGTGTTTTCCCATAATAATTATAATTTTGTGCGGCTATTTCTAGCAGAGTGCAGCCCTTGTAAGGCAGACCCTCCACTAAGGGTGGGCAGCATCTGCCATTTGTAGGTAACTGCGTGTTATTGTGGTGGAGGATAGTGTTATGTGCAGTGTGTGAGTTACAGGGATAGCACAAATACCCAGTGACCGGGCCATTGGAATTAACCAATGAAGGTTAAAATCCCCGACCCAACCGGGAATCGAACCCGGGACCCTTTGAACTGAAGGCCAATACGCTGACCATTCAGCCATTAGTTGGATAACATTTTCCCGTCATTTACTACATTTTTTGTTGGTTACCTCAGATTTCCTGTGTTCACAATTCTCAAATATACGTTTACAACATTTTATGCTTTCCACCATGATGACCAAATCAGCCAACCATGGTCCAACACTTAGCACGGAACACTTCTGCTTTCCTTCATGACTAGGCATGCAGTTTCACTTAACAATCCTTTTCCTTTGTAAAGTGAAAACTGTCAATATGGAATGATTCTAATATCTTGTAATAGGCATGCAGTGACACTTAACTTGTGCATGTTAATTCTTTGAGAATCTACATTGGTGTACAGGGGTGAATTTATCAAGTGATCCAGCATTTGTCTTGCCTGAATTCGTTATTGTTTCACACTTGCTTTTGTTGTTACAGCTGTTAAAGTTATTGCTGCTGATTCGTCACATTTATTTTTTGTTTGTTATCTGAGTCTATAATCTTCATATGCATATTGACAAACTACACAATTATAAATTATCTGAGTCTAGCGGCATTTACCGCAATCTTCGTGTCACATTGTTTATATTCGTACATGTCCGTTAATCCTTCGTTTTTGTCTTATTGTTGGATTTTGTCCTGGCTAATAATGGAAAGTAAAGTTGATGTGATTTAAAACTCGGGTAAGAGCCTTCGCCACAGTTGCGTGATCACAGGAAAAGGCCTTCCTGAACTTCAAAGGATAAGTTGCACTTTTGGGAAGCAAGCCATTAGCCTCAGGAATGTTCATTTTTTGCTTGCCAGTTAGCAGCGATATTGGTGAATAGCAGAGTGAGCCTGTTTGTGCTTGTATTTTGTATTCCATTCAGAAGGTAGAAATGTATTTTGTGTTGAATGGTACAGTAAAGTGTAGCTAATATTTGTCGCATGATACGGTAGCTTATATCTGGATTAGGAACATAATTGTGTGAAATTGACTAGTGTAGTACATATTTGTCTTGTGATAGCATAGTTATGGACACGGTTAATGTGAAATTCCTTAATAACTTATTGAAGACAAAATTAAACTCAGTCAGAAAGTGACTGGCATAAGTGCTCAGAGGTTGCGAATGTTGAAACTCGCACTTTCGAGTTTTGACTCGATCATCAAGTTGGTTAAAGTTTTGTTTGATTCAAAACGGCGGCCAAACTTATTCCTCGCAGTTGCACATGCTCGAATGTAACCTCCAATTCACTGTCTAAGAGTGCGTCCATAAAATAATGTTTAATAACCCACTGCTCCGAAATAAAAGGCTTCTACTAACATTTGTTTTCGAAAGAGTGTGATCCGCAATAATACTTTAATAGTTTTGTAGGCCCCTGTGCACATGTTTTCATATTTGCTCTCTCGTGTTTTTCACACCTTTTAATACTTTCCTTTCATCTTTAGAAATGGTAGATAGACCTATATTCACTGTACCCTCAGATACACGACGTAAAATGCACTTATATCGGAAGAAATTGTATCTAGTGTCTCCATATCCCTGTGGGGTAGTTTTTATTTGTGTATTTATTATTACATTTTCTTTCTTAACACATTCTTTTTCCTTATCCCCTGCAGAAAGTTCTCAAAAAGGTTTCATTGAATTATGAAAGGAATTCAGAATTAAGTTTTGCGTGTGGTTACGACTTTATACTGGCGTGTGACTACAATCAGCTGTGTGATAACAATGTTTTTTACTGGGCATCACAATATTAGGTTTAAAATTGCCGAAGGCAGCCATTTCTGCCGTGGACAGACTTAAGGAATAATAAGAATGAAGGATTTATAATTTCTCGTGGCATTCTTATGCTCAAATATTGCGATTGTTGGTTAGATTATCGCGGGAAAGATGCTTTAGACAAACATTGCAAATAGGAAAAACATTCAAAACGCTGAGAAACTTTGCATCTTGAAGTTAGTGTCCGTAGAGTGGCCACACTGAAGGAAACATTATCAAATGGTAATCGCATGAAGGATTCGAAAGAAGAGTTTACTACTACTGCGTTCATGAAAGCTAATGTACCAGCAGAAAAACTAGACAATACTGCTATCTGTACTTGGCTGATAAGTACATTCGCAAAAGTGGAGATTTATCATCAGCAAATCAGATTCGTCAGAAATGTATCCCCCATGATCGGTGAAAGAAGAAGGGAGGAAATTGAGGAAGAGACGTAAAATGCACTTATGTCTCCATGTCCCTGTTGGGTAGTTTTTATCTGTGTATTCATTAGTACATTTTCTTGCTTAACACGTTCTTTTTCCTTATCCCCTGCAGAAACTTCTTGAGAAGGTTTCATCGAATTATGAAAGGAATTCAGAATTAAAACTTGTTTCTGCTGTGTGACAAAACTGACAAGAATCATGGGTGTGTTTTTAACATCCTACTTCGTCGATCAGTACCATCAATTGAAATGAACACCCATCTGACTGCCTCTGTTGTTCTAGATTCTGCCAATAGCACTAATTGCTCCAGTGCTATGTCAGACACTTTGAATTTCTACAAAATTGAATGGGAGCGTGTAGTGGCAGTAGTTATCGACTCCACACGCTACATGACAGAATGTGCAACTACTCCTCAAGGACTGATTGAAGAAGTAGGTCATGACCAGTGCTGGGTTTATTAAGTCAACCTTGTCAGCTGCATATTTGAAAATGAGCTGGATGAATTGAACGTTTCCATAGTAAAAACAAAGAATGCCTTTTTAAATACACAAAAGAAGAAAAACCAATTACACTGCATTTCTGAGAGAGAAATACGAAAACAGATCAAGAAGATGAAATTCTAGCTTTCCCAATGCATATGTGTGCAAAATGGAATTCCTGGTTTAAGGCTGCGTGTGTTGAAGATCTGGTAGCATTTTTCAAAACACTGGAAGATTCAAATTCTGGGGTCAAATTTTTCAAAAAGCATAGACTTCAAAAATATATATTATAAAATTACAAGCAGCGTATGTTTCTGTTGTTGGTGCCTCTCTTATGGTCTTGCTTAATTTCTTAGGGGGATCTAAGTACCCAGCAATTTATGTACTCGTTAGGACGCTAGATGACCTTGAGGTTAAACTTAGCTGTTAGGCAATGGTGGAGTATTGAGCAGACAATCATTCAGAACTAAGAACAGCTTCCTAAAAAAGTTCAAGTAATGATTAAGTCCAAGCTTACGTGTGTTGCCCAGTCAGCTGTAATAAAAGTCAGGACTTTAAGAAACACGGATCCAGGCAGGAAGACTGTAGAAGCCACTGGGTTATTGTTTGATGCTCGGCATGCACGTAAGAACTTTTCTCCTACAAAACTGCTCCAGTTTAAGAAGAATATCCCATTTCTGGAAAGGATGGAGTCTCAACAGTTTTTAGAGGCTCATTTACCATTTACCTGACTGCTGTCAAGAACCAACTGCGTCAGGAAGATTATGTGAATGTTCCAGAGGTCCTCATGGGATTAAGGCTTGCTCACCGAGAGACTGTGTAACTGCTGCACAGGGAGTAAAGGAGCTGCCTGCTACACTTCTCTCTGTGGCTGTCGTTTGAAGCCAATGGCCACGCCTCCCATGGTTGGCAAAACATGGCAATTCTTATGTTGTGGATATACCGTATTTCACGGCATAATCGTCGCCACCGCGTAATCGTCGCATCCTTTATTTTCAATACAAAAATCGGACTTTAAACCTTTAATTACATAATCGTCGCACGTCCAGATTTTGTTCACTAATCTGGTTAAAAGGTAAATGGAACTGCAACGTAAGTTGCACATGAATGCGCAATTTAAATACGTGTATGGTTTATGGGCAATTTGGCAACACAGTCACGTTTGCGACATGTTGCACAACGTATAAATAAATAATACCGGTATATGTACAACGCATGGCTTACCGGTAGACTATCGGCAGTTTGACAACGTGGTCGCGAGACAGTGTACTATTTATTCACCACCTACATATTATGAGTTCCCATTTGAAATACGTAAGGCTGTAAGTTATCGCTTATCGGCAACGTCGCCAGGAAATACCGGCTAGGTAGGTTGAATGGACCTCGAACCAGCCCTCAGATACAGGTAAAATTCCCTGACCCGGCCGTGAATTGAACCCGAGGCCTCCGTGTAAGAGGCAAGCACCCTACACCATGGGGCCGGCTCCTGTGTTATTGCGCACGAAGTGAAATCCAAGACGATAACGCAGATTTCCACGGAATTATTCAGCCGAATTATTTACGATGTCTCAGTTGTCATCGCTAGACTCTTATCTTACTACTACGTTATAAGTGTCCTGGCATGGGATGAAAACTTTTATCCAAGCAGTCAAGATAATTATTATCCAATGCTATTAAAGTTTTATTTTATAAACTCGTCAGTAATGTAATGTAAAATCATCAATAACTGGGAAGAAATATTAACCTAATTACCGTATGTTTAAAAGAAATTGAAAAAAATGAATGTTTGTTACTGACGTCTCGGAATACAGTCAACTATACAGTAGATCTACACCGCGCTAGCTAGAGCTCCGGTTTGCGAGCTTTGCGCAAGCGCAGTAGTGTGTCGCAACCAACGAACTAAACTGATAAATTGTTGCATGCTTCCTTGCTGCCTAACAGTATTGGCTGCTCTGGAATGGACAGATCACAGATGCATTTATTTGTTTCAGATTTACGTGATTACTGTAGACATGTGTGCGTGAGAATTTGTTTTTAATTTGTGTTTTGGGTGTTTGCAGAAATAATTTGTTTTAATAGTGAACAATTACGGAAAGTCATTTATATCGCAAAACATTAACGTGTGAAGCATTTATAAGTGATTATGGGTAAATATAGAAACTATTCTGCGGGCTTCAAGCTAAGCGTAATTGCCTTCGCTGAACAGCACGGAAACAGAGCTGCAGAAAGAAAATTTTCTGTGAGTGAAAAGTTGGTGCGTGACTGGCGGAAAGTAAAAAACAAGCTAAAAAGCACAAACCCTTCTAGACGCGCGTTTAGAGGTCCTAAAACAGGGAAGTTTACTATAATTGACGAAGAAATGTTTAGGTACGTCAGTGAAATACGTAACAATGGCTGCAGTGTATCATATGAAATGTTACAAATTAAGGGACAGGAGGTAGCGCGCAAACACAACATACCGGTAACTCAGTTTAAGGCGACTCGTGGGTGGATTAACACGTTGAGTGCCGAGCCGATTGTAGCACACTATTCCACTGGTGCCAGGCATATTTTTGAATTGCATTCCGCTGGTGCCAAAGCAATTGTACGCCTTGTAGTCTGTTTATATAATCTTGGGATGTATTTATATGATGTACTAAGTAAATATTATCTCACCATACCATGGTCATGTGTGACGCCATATGGTGTCACATCAATTTTTTAGGAAAGATAAAATATAGCGTGACGCCATACGGTGTCACAGAATTTTTTGACATGGAATGTGCAATACGAATTTCAAATACGGGATATTTATTTGCTAATTCAAATTAACGCAATATTTATGAAAACCTAGTAAAATGCAAAACAAGTACACTTATTACATTACATATTGTTGCAAACAGTTTTCTGATAACTCTAAACAATGAAAATATGCGTCTTGGCACGCCCGAGTTCTTGTTACTCGTAATTTTTCACAACTTATTGGCATCGTTGTTCAAACATCGTCCTTTGCACACTTGTTTCATGTGCTATTTTCATATTTACGTTTTTTACATCTGATCGGGAAGTTAAGGGGAACGCGCTAACTATACGCTACCTGGCTGCTAGCGCAGCTCGACGCAGCGCGGTTGGTTCAATTCCGCTGCTTCGCTCCTCCCTACCTCTCCGCCACACTCCGATACTCCCGCGGCACTTCTAATTTTATGACTATTTATTTGTTCAATGTTGGCGTTTAAATTTGCGCTGCGTACATGCAGTTTTCACCTTGGCATTCTACTGCCTGCCACGAATATTCCTACCAAATTTCAACCGAATCCGAGTGTAACACATGTATGTGTTCCCTCGTAAGACTATTACCAATATCTTCCATTTTTTTTAAATATTTTTGCACAACTATATAAACCGAGTGATAATACGTACGTAAACGAGGAATAAACAATGCCTGGCGCGCTTTCACCTGTGTCAATGACCTCTGGCCAGTCAGTGGCTTCGGAAGAATACTGTGGCGCCACATGGTGACAGAGTAAAAATACATAGCTGGAATAGACCCTGAAGTTCGCCCTTCACGTAGTACCAATTTTACGCGCATAGATGTCACAGCTGATTATCTACGGTGCATCGCCTGAAACTCAACTGTGCCGCCATATGGCGTCACGCCAACTCTGATTTCAAGAACGGTGTGCCGCCATATGGCGTCACGCCAACTCTGATTTCAAGAACGGTGTGCCGCCATATGGCGGCACGTGGCACCCAACGTGTTAAGGGGTTTATGCGACGACACAATCTGTCAGTGCGAAGGAGAACAACACTAAGCCAAAAGTTGCCTGCTGATTGCACGGACACGATTGTAAATTTTCACCGATTTGTCATACGTTTGCGCAAGGAAACTTCGTACTTGCTTTCTCAAATTGGTAATGCCGATCAAGCTCCAATCTTTTTTGATGTGCCTCGCAACAGCACTATTGCGCTAAAAGGATCACGGAGTGTATTAATGAAAACCAGCGGTAGTGAGAAGTTGCGATGCACGGCAATGCTAGCCATTACAGCTGACGGGAGAAAGTTGCCGCCTTACATCATTTTCAAGAGGAAAACGATGCCTAAGAATATACAGTTTCCCCGTGGAATTCATGTACGAGTGCAACCAAAGGGTTGGATGGACGTAGAACTCATGCTGGACTGGGTTAAAACTGTGTGGAATAGAAGACCTGGTGCACTACTAAAACAACCAGCTCTGCTTGTTTTAGATAGTTTCCGAGGTCACCTCGTGAACGAAGTGAAGCAAATTCTCACTACAAATAAGACACGTCAGATAGTCATTCCTGGCCTAACATCTGCTTTGCAGCCACTAGACGTATGTGTTAATAAACCCTTTAAAGACCACTTACGTCGATTTTACGACGAGTGGATGATGAGTGGCGATCAGCAATTGACGCCCGCCGGAAATATCAGGCGTCCACCCTTGGACTTGTTATGCTCGTGGGTGAAGAAGAGTTGGGATCTTATACCACCTGAACTAGTCTCCAAGAGCTTCAAAAGGACTGGGATTTCGAATGCACTAGACGGTTCCGAAGACGACGCAGTGTGGCAGGGAGACGAAGAATCTGATACTGGTATTAACAGAGGCGAGGATGGCGCATCAGATAGCGAAACCTGCGATAGCGACACCGAAGATTTGGAATAAATTGCGTACCGGTAAGTCCACATTTCACAACAAAGCGATAATTTTTTGCAAGTGTAATATTTTAACTTTAATACTCAAATTAATGACAAATTAACTTAATACGTTCATTTTTTTTCAGGTTCGAAAAACGTTCGCCGAATTGTTGCGAAAAATTATGAATTTTGTTTTAGACTATTTTAATTATTTTGATGTATAAACGCGAGTATTACGTGCATCTTAAATTTGTATCAAATACAATTTAGTTATAAATACATTTTTTGAGTAATACAAATACTGGTATTAAATATTCATCGTATAATGGTCGCACCCTACAATTTTTTTCGAAAATTTTGGTATAAAAAGTGTGACGATTATGCCGTGAAATACGGTATACAAACTAAGGTATTTTCTCGGGAGTAGGGAAACTTTGAATTGCTCAATTAAGTACAATCGTTTTCAAAATAACAACGGCGATTAACTGTAACAAAATTTTCTGGCAAACAGACCTATTAATGCTTTTTTACTGAGCTCTAAGGAAGCGGTTCTTATAACCCAGCAGCCTTAAATCTACTCTCTCGCTAGTTGACTATGGGTGCTATAAACCGAGTATCTTAAAAACAGGAGATGCAAATCTTCACCAGATATCAGTAAGGATAAGGAGAAGGCTATTAATAAGGACATACCTCGATCTGAATGCTTTAGGGGAATGCGCAATAAATTACCAAAGTGGGCTTAGCAACACTGCTTACGACATTTTTGAGTGGTGGTGGTGCTGATTATTGGTTTAATAGGACGTACAACCATCAAATAAACCATCCTCTGACACAAGTGGAAACAATTCAGGACTCAGCTAAGGGCCTCTTGGACGCCTACCCACGCTCCGAAGTTAAGAGCCCTTTAGGCCACTTGGATGCCAAACCACACTCCTTTTACAACATGTGGTGGTGATTATTGCTTTAATGGGGAGTACAACTAGGCAACCATCCTCTATTAACACTAATCAGAGAGAAATGAAGATATTGGCCAAAGATCTTGTACAATCTAATTCATTGTTTTGTAATCTCTATTCAGTACGGACCAAATATGAAATTCTTGACTTTAAACAAGGGCCATGAAGGGCGAGAAAATGAAAGACTCCCTAGCACTCGAATCCTCTTGTAGCCTCAAGGTTGGAAAAGAACAAGAGTTGACCATCGGAGGTCGGACATGAGATTAAAATTAGCCTGGGACAAGTAAGTGGAGGCAATGTCAGGACTCTGCTATGGGCCCTGTGGTTGCCAACCCATGCTGCCAAAAGGAGAGCTCCTGGAGCCCCTTTCAGTCGCCTCTTACGAAAAGCAGGGGATACCGTGGGTGTTGTTCTACTACCTCCACCTCCACAGAGACTTTTACGACAGGCAGGAGGTACCGTGGGCCTTGTTCTACAGTCTTCACCCATAGGAGGATACATATTTTAGAGGTGGTGGTAGTGATTATTGTTTTAAGAGGAAGTACAACTGGGCAACCACCCTCTATTAACACTAGGAGGAAAAATTGAAGGGGTCCAACACTTCGAAAAATGAATGTATCGGTCAAAGGAAGACAAGGGCCACGAAGGGCGTGAAAATGAAAATTTCCCTAGACCTCAAATGCTCTGATTCTGTAGGTACGAAGGGAATGCTTCAAAAATAGTAGGTACTGCATCCTCCTTCAAAACAAATTTTTTCATGGACCGATCAAACAATTCCGGTTTGAAATGTGCTGAGCCTATTTTGGTGTAAGGAGAAGGTATCCAATTTTCCCTTCTAATGGCCTTAATTCACTCTGCTCTCCTTTCTTCATGAACAGGAAACCTCAGGAAAAATTGACAATAAACAAGAAGTCTAACCTAAAAGTTCTTACGAAAAGTGGACGGTGCTTCTGCGACCCCGAAATACTAGCACAATAACAATGGAGGTAATATAATATACTGTGCTACATATTACAAGCCATACTTAGAATCTTACCTGTAAAATGTTATTCCAGGAATATTTTTGGATTTCCAGTTCATACAACCGTATGCACAGCATGACATTGTAAGAGATACAATATCAACTAAATATTAGTATCTCTTTTACGTTTTAGCGTGTCGTACAGTGTTTGCATCTGAAAATTACAGCAATTACAATTTGCATTCACTGTATTCACTTCATTGAGCTGGGACAGGTTTGACTATAAAAAAATAGCATGCGTTCTCGCACCTATTTACGACCACGCCCCCTATGTAGACGACACTCATTGGGCTTCACTCTCAAGAGCTCCAAGGCATCTTTCTGTATTCTTTACTCCCTGCTGCTGCATCAAAATGTGTGTGGTATTCGTGTTCAAATATCGATTCTGAAATTTTGTTTTCAAAATATAGTCTCAAAGTGATAGGAGGCAACGATTGACAGCTGCAAATACTGAGACACTGACTGTGACCTATTTTCAATGGTTACTCTGCTGTATTTGGATAAAACTGAAAAAGGTAACTTGTATTCATTTAAAATGGGTTCTCGAGATGCTGCATGGAGGTGAATGTAAAATAAAAAGTGATTTCCGTGTAAGTGTTTTCTCATTTTTCCACAGGTGTGTTCAACGGTTTAACAGCTATTTTGTTTTTTACTTTGTTTTTTTCATTTTACAGTATTTTTTAAATGCACTTATTGTACAAACCTGATTGCTTTCCAAACCAACTTCTTTGCCAAAAGAATAATAAAAATGCAAAACACAACATTTTGAATTTTAAATCAACAAATCATTAAAAATATAAAAAACCCTTTCTGACACCTTATAGTCAGTGAAATGTATCATCATAATCTACTGGTAGGCATTTCAAAATAGTTTTGCATCTTTGTAAATATACTCCTGGATGCTGCATCATTTGTTAAAGTTATGGTTAGACAGGCATTTTGAACTTAACAATTTTTAAAGAAATTAACGTAATGTTCTATTTCGTACACCTCTAAATGATGCAGGTTTCCAAACACGCCCGCTTAACGATGTATTTGTTGTAGAGCCTCAGTGTGGAACATTGTGTATTTTCAAAGCAGGGAAGTGTTTTGGAAAATTATAACTGAATTAAAATTAAGCATAACATCAAAAGTGATTATTTCGTTGTTTGTTCTTGGGTGCACCACGATGACGTAAACAGAAATGACCAAGAAAGTGGTGCATGCATCCAATAATTCATCATTCGGACACTTAGTTTCTTAACGTACATGTAGCCACTAGATGACAGGCCTTTTACACCGAGGTTACGGGCCGCGATCTACTTGTCTGCATTGTGACTTTGCGGACACTTTATTCTTTGATATTGCTGGTAACTTTCTGAGTGTCTACCCGAGTCTTCTTTCACACCACAATATGTGTATTCCTTCCCTTGCATTATTCAGTGGACTATTCTTAGTTTCAAAAACGTCCATCTAACCGTAGCCTTACACCACCCCACGCTTACTTTGAATTGTTACTAGAACTTTTAACTTGTTTGCTATCTGCAGTGCCTTCATTCTAATAACATCTCCACTTATTTGATAACCATGCATTGTCATTCTCTTGCATGAATCCATTAGCAAAATCATCAGTTTCATTAAACATTCCTGTCTTTGATCCTTGAAGTGCTTTCCATTATGATCCAGCATTTGTAAATTTTTCTTCGTCTTTCTGCCAGCAACATTTGTTGTACTCGAAAACACCAAGCATTTTTGCAGCCTGTAAATTATTAGTATGTTATGCCTTGCTTGAAATTTATATCATAACCTTCCTTTCATTTGTTTCACTGAAGTAACAAATACACTGTCCTTTCCACACACTCTGCCATGACTGGAATACGTTAACACAGTGGTGCCAACCCAAGCAACGATAGGTCACAAGTCACAAATTGAACAAAATTATCGAAGATCAAGAAATTTTGGAATATTTGTGACCTCCAACCCAACTTGCTTTTCTGTGGTGATACCTCTGCACAAACCAATACAGTCAGAATGATAAAAATAGACCTTGATGAAAATGAGTCTTAAAAATGTCAGGCTTCGCATATAAGACAACTGCAGTTTTTATGAGTACATATTAGTATGAAAAACGTTCTTATATTTGGGCCAATTTGTTATTATCAATCCATTTCTAATATTTTAAAATCTGTACCTTCTTTCGTGGAAAGTTTTACTTTAATGTCATATCTTGCATGGTATTCAACAATTTCACTGCACTCTAATTCGAGTCACTCACCTCTGATCTGCATTTAGGGCCATTACCCTAGTGGCAGATTCCCAGTGTTTTCCGTAGTCTTTTCGTAAATGATTTCAAAGAAATTTGAAATTTATCAAACACTTCCCTTCATAAATTATCATGATCTCTATATCCTCTTCCTATAAACGAATATTTGCCCTAGTTTGTTCTTTCGAATTGCTACTTTGTTATATTATAATCTTTCCTACTTTTTAAAACTCCATTCAAGCTTATTTGTCTACTAATGTCATTCCATGCCATCTCTCTACTGACAGCTCAAAACATATCGCTTAGCTGAGCAGCTTGTCTCCTGACTTTTAGTTTTCCCAGTCTAGGGTTTGTAACATTTTTGTAACACTACTGTTTTATTAGATATCGCACAGAGCAAATTGTGCTGCTTTCCTTAGAATCTTTTCCAGTTCTTGAATCAAGTAATCTTGGTGAGGATCCCAAACTGGAACCATACTGTAATTGATATGTTAACAGAGACTTATACATCCTCTGCTTTACATCCTTAATTTTCGTCTTGGTGAAACGTACATTATAACTTTTCATCTTGTTTACCATCATATAATCATCTGCTGTTCATCTAGCAACATTTTCGAGGTCTTTTTGCAGTCACTTACAATCCCATGTCTTGTTCCTTAACGTCCACACCTCACTGCCGCAGCAAATGTTATAAAGAGGAAAGTGAGTGTGCTCTTCGACAAGAGGTGGTTTCATGTTGTGATTTATAATTCCTGTTGTTTTGGTATGTTTGGTAATTTTTACAGATCTATAAATTTCTTCTTGATAAGATAAACATAAAGCAGATAATTACAGGGCAGTCAATTTGACGTGTATTGCATGCAAACTTTGGGAAACCATTCTTTCTAATTATACACATTTGTCCTTTACAACCTTGCAGTGATCTCCCATGTGGTACTACCACCCTATTAACACAGTATTTACCAAGCGAGTGGCTGTGCAGTTTGGGTCACATAGATGTAAGCCTGCATTCAGGAGATAAGTGAGTTTGAAACCCTCCCCCGGCACTGTTGGCAGCCCTGTTGAAGATGGCTTTCCATGGTTTCCCATTTTTACACCAGGCAAATGCTAGGGTTGTACCTTATTTAAGGCATGGCCGCTTCCTTTCCACTCATACCCCTTTCATATCCCATCATCGCTATAGACCTATCTGTGTCGTTTTGACGTAAAACAAACTGCGTATTTAAAAAAACAGTAAACTAAAATAAGTCGCTACTGGAGAAGTGACCTGTTGTTATATCAGTTACAGGATCTACATTACTTCAGCATGAATTTACAGATAAAAAAGCTTAATAAAGGGGCCTAAATTTAATTCTGCATTTCTAAACATTTCATCACCATTGGTGTTTGTTCAGCTATTTTACAACAACAATAACAACTAATAATAATAATAATAATAATAATAATAATAATAATAATGATGATGATGATGCTCCTTTCACACTACACGGTTTCGACCGTACGGCAAAAGAACTGTACGGCGACATTCAAGGCTGTCTAGACACAACTTATATACGCATTAGTGTCGTAGTGTTTTATTGTTTGCCAGGCTGAGTGGCTCACACGGTTTAGGCGCTGGCCTTCTGACCCCAACTTGGCAGGTTCGATCCTGGCTCAGTCCGGTGGTATTTGAAGGTGCTCAAATACGGCAGCCTCGTGTCGGTAGATTTACTGGCACGTAAAAGAACTCCTGCGGGACTAAATTCCAGCACCTCGGCGTCTCCGAAAACCGTAAAAGTAGTTAGTGGGACGTAAATCCAATAACTTTATTGTTTTACTTTGTTGTTAAAATGTTCAGTGCATTGCTTTGTAGGATTTATCGTTGGTTTTGTGAAATGGCTGACGTAGATTTTGAAATTCTCTAGACATTTATACAGTAGTGCGATTGGGTATTGAACGTGTGTGCTGGGGTATGGGGGCGAAATGTACAAACAACAAAACGTACCCGGGTTTGTGGTGTATAGCGTGGGGGGTGGGAGTAGGTATATACACCAAAACTTTTTAAAAAAGCTCGAAGTGGTAGGCTAATTTCGACAGAGAGGTAAAGGTTGTCAGACTACCGACTTAAGTGCGGTAAATTTATTTTTTAGATATTGATTCAATACCATACAATACAACTTTCATCAAAGGAACAATTTTACACATGCACTAAAATTAAACAGAAGTACGGCGTGGTAATACAATTCAAATTTGTTTAGTATTTGCTAGTTGCTTTACGTCGCACCGACACAGATAGGTCTTATGGCGGCGATGGGACAGGAAAGGGCTAGGAATGGGAAGGAAGCGGCCGTGGCCTTAATTAAGGTACAGCCCCAGCATTTGCCTGGTGTGAAAATGGGAAACTACGGAAAACCATTTTCAGGGCTGCCAACAGTGGAGTTCGAACCTACTATCTCCCGAATACTGGATACTGGCCGCACTTAAGCGACTGCAGCTATCGAGCTCGGTGTTTATATTTGACTACACACTACGAAACTAACACACCAAAGAGATTGCCAGATAGACGAATGCGCGCGGCAAGGGAGTGAATCATACCTCGGTGTCCATGGCCCTGGCAATAAAATATACCCCTACCACTCTTCCTCACAGGACATGCAAAGTCTCCACTACTTGGTGTGACGCTATACAAATCGTTTAGCCGTGACAAACTACATTTTGTGCGTATTCCCGCTAATAATTTTATTGATAATTAAAGAAAATTAAAGAAAGATTTATCTGATAAGACAACAGGGCTTGTACAAATTGATTTTTTAAATAATTAAAATAAGTCCCAGTTTCAGCCACCTAAAATGGAATGATAATGTAATGTTTTCTCCACAAAGTGGGACGGGGGCGACCACACCCCCTCGCCCCAATAATCGACGCTACTGCATTTATAAAGATCGGAATGCCTGGCGTGAAGTTTACTTAGAAATGAAACCAGATTTTGATCTAATTTAAGACAAAGAAAAAATGTGTCTGGTAACTTCAGTGTATTTTCAGTATATTATATACATATATATAATATATAGTGTATATTATTACATAATACAGATTCACAAATATATACTTATGATACAATTTCACAGTTTAATGTTCAGCCACAAACTACTAATATTAAGAAATCATCCTATTATTAAAATGACTCTCTTGTATGACTAGCATCAAGAAATGCACTGAGCTTCCCACGGCAAAAAAAAAAAAAAAAAAAAAAAAAAAAAAAAAAAAAAAAAAAAAAAAAAAAACCGTACAGCAAAAAAACCGTTGTAGTGTGAAAGCAACATCTCCACGGCAAAGAGCCGTACTTTTTTTTTGCCATACGGTCGAAACCGTGTAGTGTGAAAGGAGCCTAATAATAATAATAATAATAATAATAATAATAATAATGTTGTTTTACAGATTTTACAGCAACTAGTGATGAGAAATCTTGGAAAGAAGACAGTACAATGGATCCACAAAATTCAGCAGGATCTCAAAGCAATTGGACTCAAGATATCAGATACAGAGA
The DNA here is from genome assembly GCF_040414725.1 of Anabrus simplex. Taxonomy (NCBI): domain Eukaryota; kingdom Metazoa; phylum Arthropoda; class Insecta; order Orthoptera; family Tettigoniidae; genus Anabrus; species Anabrus simplex. Next base: position 1,549,134,842 of record NC_090265.1, on the reverse strand, counting down.
ACGAAAATAAAATCAACACTCTTCTTAAGAGACGCAGATTTTCAGAAGAAATGCCACATAGAAGGACTATAGTGTTTTTGGATGAATTGAGAATATTACGATTGGAAAGAATGAAGAAGTACTGGCCAGATCGCAAGAACCAAAAGGTACAACTTTCAAGGAGAAAGTGAACGTAGAAAGACTCAAGTGGTCCAATGTAGCCAGTAAAGTTAATAACAACAGCAACGACAACAATAACCGGTAGGAATCCTTTTCGGAGGCAGTTCTACCCAGAGTGTGTCACCCTAGTGTATGCAAGTCCCAAGGCACACTGACCCAGAATGTAGCATCTTGTAAGGGTCTTGGCTGAGGGAAGCGTTACGAGTGAAGACCTCAAATACATCTACAGCTGTTAAGATGGACAGCAGTATGGTGGAGATGACGGAGGAGGCAGCCCTGTATTCGGGGATTAATATGAGTACAGCCTGCTGCCTTGTAGCTTGTGACTGGACACCAAAGGGTAACGCAGAAAATGCTGAATGAAAATCTTCCTTTGTGTTAGGTTCAGCAGGTCAACAGAGGGATAATTGAGGAAGTTGCTTTCAAGAATAATACGAGCCTCGGATGTAGGAATTAAAGACATTGACATCAGTTTGGTGTGGACGACTGTTCACAGCATGATGTTAAACCAGCTACCTAGACCAAACCAATGCAGAGAATCACAGTGGGAACGTTAAATTTCCTGACATTGACAAACAAAACGGAAGAGCTGGTTGACCTCGTGGAAAGAAGGAAACTTCCGATCATGGAGCTGAGTGAAACAAAGTGGAACAAAACTGGGAAAACAGATATTAGACTTGACTACAGTCTTTACTGGTCTGGAAATGAAGTAGTCTGGGAACGGAGTAGGATTTTTAATACGTAAAGACACGGATGGTTTTAGGCAAGTTGAGTTTATTAGTGAAAGTATAATTACCGTATTTACTTGTGTATTAGACCCCCCTTCCATGGCTTTTTGGGACAAACAAAATGACAAAAATAAATCTTGCATACAAGACTCCCCCCCCCCCAACGTAATTCGTCAGAGAAGAACAATGAAAACGCGTCAAAGTCATGTGGTACATCAGTGTTTCATAGTTCAGAAATGTTGCCTTAGCGCAGGCCTGCTGTAGCTCTGATGACGATGTACAAATAGGTGAATAATTTTGTGTCTGACCTGCACAATTAAAACACGCATCAGTCATGTCATCTGTCTGTTTTTTATAGTTAAGAATGTCTGCCAGCGTAATGGTTAGCACACGTAGCTGCCGTTCTCAGGGGCCTGAGTTTGATTCCCATTACCGTACTACAAGATATTTAAGAATGGCAGGAAAGTCGATATGTGGTAAAAATGGTACATGCAGTTCCCCTCCATTGGGGGGTGCACCACCTCAGGATGAGAAAACTCGTTTATTTTAGTTAAGAAATATTCACGGTTGTTGCTAGGCGAGATCATTAACAAAGTGATCGTTTAATATCTCGTAACTCGGGCCAATTTTCCTACATAAACTTTGGAGTGAAGTAGGTTTAAAATGCGATAAAAACAATCCAATCATAATGATTGTTTTACTCGCCAACGTACCTAACTAATATTAATAACAATAATAATAACTGTATATATTTTACGTCCCCATTAACTACTTTTATGATTTTCGGAGACACCACAAACAGAACATACTATGCATTCATTTAAAAAAATATGGAGGCAACGAACGTGCGAAATTAAACAGTATGATAATAAAACGCATTATCGCCACACCTGCTAGATATCAATAAATGCGACAAAGTTTCTGTTATTTATTTTTATTCTTTCCATCGTGGAATCTTGACATTGGCTTAGTAGCATACTTGACCTGAACAATGCAGTCTCTTTGATCTCAATTACAGCAGTTTAGGTAAATCCTGATGTGCTAAATGTAGAGAACAAACATGAAATATACTTAAAAAGAAACGTCTGGCTCTCAATACCCGCAGTTATCCAAAGAATGCTTCTAGTCACTATGCATTACATTCGGAAGTACAACTCGTAACATACACTAGTTATCAGCTGATGGGTTTGAACGCTTTTTTACAGCACAGCTTTATTCAGAAAGGGGGTGGCTTCTGCTACACATACACAGACTGGGATTAACAGAGACCATCTCCAGAAACCATTTGCAAATAGATTTGCACTGTTTGGACTCTATAATCGGGAACAAAACTATTTTTTAAGTTGCAAAAAAACATCTCAGATACAGTTGCCAGTTATTCTTTTTTTTTTTTTTTTATGGGGTTGAGTATGAAGCGAGATGAATCTTCGTAGTGAGTGTTTAAGACCGGATGCCCTTCCTGACGTCAACCCCATCAGAGGAGTTAATGAGATGAAACGAATGACATTATATAAGAGTAACTAAAACTGACTATATTTACTTTATATGTAGGCCTAAAAGTCATCTGTTCACCATTTATTCTTTTTAAATTGAGTTATACTGCCTTCCAACAAAAATAGCCAGTAAAACTCAGAATATGTTCCTAAGTTTGTTAAATAATAGTGTTGAATGTTTACATGTAAAATTTATTGCTCTTTATAGCCTAGAAGTCATGTGTTCACTGCACAAAATTTGAGGTTATCGCATATTACTTTTTTTAGCTGTAAGTGTGGAAAGAAAAGGGGAGTTTAATATGCGAGTAAATATGGTAAGTTATTTGTGAACTTAGGAGGAAAAAAATACAGTGTGATCCAAGTCTATGCTCCACAGATAGGGTTCTCAAAACAGCATACCAAGTGTGAAAATCTAATTGTAATTGGTGATTTTAATTCATAAGTTGGCTCACAATGAAGAGGATATGAGTCCACCCACTGGGCCCTCATGGAATGGGGAAATAGAAACGAAGAGTGAGAACACATGCTAGACAGAGCCAAGTACGAAAACCTAAAGAATCTGCCTTATGGAATTATATTAAAAAGGCCATAAATGACAGAAACCATGCAGGAAGAGCCCTATATAAAGCAAGAACATGGGAAAATCAACGTGTATTAGAGAAGCCGTCAGTTTACAGATCACACAGTTGGTTATAGCTGAAAAGTAGAAATGCAAAGAAGATCTAGCTACCAGAATAACACTGGATGAGAATAGGAAACTGTTTTGCAGAATTGTTAAGAATGGAAGAACTGAAAATTAATCTATCCAATCTATAGAACTTCCTAATGTTGAGGTGACAAGGATATAAGACCAAAATATTACAGAAGTTCGAAAGGCACTTCGAAACTTGACTGAACTGTGATGGAAATGCTGGCACTTTGGCAGCACAAATACCAATAATTTGACATGGTTGGAAGTGGAGACAGCAGTATCTAAACTGAAAAACAAGAAGTCAACTGGTTCAGATGAATTTAGTGTTGAGATGATCAAAACACTAGGAGAGGTTGGACAACACTTGATGTACAGAATACTGAACAGAATTTGAAATGGTACTTAAAAGGTTTTAACCAAGTCAACACTGGAAAGTATGCCTTCCTTTTTTAAAAAAAAATTGGAATGAGAATGTAATACTCAGCGACTGAAAGCAGGGAGTTATCATTCCATTGTTGAAAAACGATGGTAGTAAGAAATGTATCAACTACAGAGATATAACTCTGTCACATGGCCTTAATCTACAAATCCATCCTTGAGGGCAGGATTAGAAAATATATTGAACCCACACTTGAGGAGGAACAACATGGACTAACAGTAGACCTCATAGATCAACTATAGAACTCATTTTTTGCCACCAGCAAGGTCTATGAGTATTATAAGAAAGGTTGAAATGAAATGGTGCGTGGCTTTTAGAGCTGGGAGGTGTCCGAGGACTTCGGCTCGCCAGGTGCAGGTCTTTTTGATTTGATGCCCGTAGGCATCCTGCGCATCGTGATGAGGATAAAATGATTATGAAGACGGTGCATACACCCAGTCCCCATGCCAGGTGAATTAATCACTTATGGTTAAAGTTCACAACCATGTCAGGAATCGAACCCGTAACCCCTGTGACCTAAGGCCAGCACCCTAACCATTTAGCCATGGAGCCAGACTTGAGAAAGGTTAAACACTGTTTTTCTGGACATCAAGAAAGCATATGACCATGTGCTGCCCAGGCATATATGGAAATGTTGGAGACATAAGAACGTACAACAATTATATGATGAAACCAAGAGTTGTGTACAAGTCCAGGTTGGAAGGTCAGGTTGATTTGAAACAAGGAGTGGATTCCAGCAAGCAAGGGGGCTTTTTTTCACCATTCCTTTTCATAATCATACTGCATGAAGTATTAAAAGCAGTTAAAATAAAGGATCCAACAACTAATGCCCTGGTTTTTGCTGTTGAATGATATGGGGTAAGATGGAAGCAGAAGTACAAGCTAGACTTTGAGCTTTTACAACCATTTGTCTTAAAATCAGCAAAATCAAGGCAGTTGGCTGAAATGATGTCAAGGTCGTTTCAAGTGAAGACCTTAGCGGAGACCATAAACTGCTGGTTGCAAGAGTCATAAAAATAAAATTTGACAACTTACTAAGAAGCTCTCCAACTATTCATATAAGAATTGGAGATGAGGAGATAGATATTGTAGAAAACTTCCTGTACTTAGGTAGTGTTCTGTGCTCAGACAGTACCATAGTTCAAGGGATTAGCAACAGAATACAGAAAGCTTGCCAGTTCTATTATGCTGTACGTCAAATACTTTGGGATGAAACATTTCCGTTGGTTTCCAAAATCAGCTTATACAAAATATATCTGGTACCTATATTGGCGTATGGTCTGGAAGCAGCAACATTTACGGGATCAACAAAAAGTCTTCAGGCAACAGAAATGAAGTTCCTCCATTCTTGTCTACAAAAAAATAAGAAGAATGCATATCTGACAGCAGCTTGGATTGGAAAGAAGCATTCTAGAGACCCTAGTACCGAAGAGATTGCAGTGGTATAGTCACGTGAAAAGAATGGCTTCCCACAGAAATCCTCAAGCATACTTTGGCTGCAGTGTTCCTGGGGAGAGACCAAGGGGAAGACCTTGTGATGTTTGGGAGAAGCAGGTTTTTGAGGACCTTGAAATTAGAGATGTAAACTTGCATTACATATATGAACAACATCTGTGGATGGACAGGACAAACTGAAGGAGACTCGTACATGACTGCACCCAGCTTACTGGAGCAAAGAAATGATGATTAATGTAAAAAGACTGATGATAGGAATAACAGTGTAACTGAAGCTGTACAAATGTAGAGTAAACTAAGCTCTTTTTTGCTATTTGCTTTACGTCGCACCGACACAAATAGGACTTACAGCGACGATGGGATAGGAAAAGCCTAGGAAGTGGAAGGAAGCGGCCGTGGCCTTAATTAAGGTACAGCCCCGGCATTTGCCTGGTGTGAAAATGGGAAACCACGGAAAACCATCTTCAGGGCTGCCGACAGTGGGGCTCGAACCCACTATCTCCCGATTATTGGATACTGGCCGCACTTAAGCGAGTGCAGCTATTAAGCTCGGTAACTAAGTTCTTAGACAGATTATTATTATTATTATTATTATTATTATTATTATTATTATTATTATTATTATTATTATTATTATTATTATTATTATTATTATCATCATCGTACTACACTCTAAGAGAAGTTAAAAATGTTGAGTGAACTGCTGAAATGTTGAAAGGATTATGCAAATATTACACAACAATAAAACAAGCAAGATGCACCGTGGCATATCCTATTTATAGGTACTCTGAAACAATAGAACTGAAATTAAAACTAAATACTTATACAGATTATTTATCATTATTTTTCTAGTACGCGCCAACAGAAATTAAGACTGTCCTTAATTGCTGTTATGTCAAAAGTATGAGGGAAATTGTCCAAAACTGTATCACAGTAACTTCTCTCGAAATTATGCGGGAGACTCAAACAACAAATCTCTAAATATAAGAATTAGCAGATTTATCAACTGTATGCCAACAGCGGAATATTTTAATATGAAGAGGGGTAATAATCGTCAATAGTGTCACAACTGCTATCTTGCCAGTGAAACAACATATATTTTTTAAAATTTTCTTCAAAAAATTTATAACGCTGCTGTAGTGCATGCCATGGGCTTTGCTGATGATCTAGTTATCATTGGTAATAGTATAGAAGAGAGATAGGAACACTTCCTCGTGTTTTGGGATCTTGCCCTCGCAGAGAGATGCAGCGGAACACCAGGCATAACAAGATTCAGTGCATTATAGCAAATTCCCTCAGAAAGAAAAATTGTAGGGTCGCTGAAGAGGTATCAGGACTTGGTGATAATGGTAGCAGTAGGAGATTTTACATCATAGCCTACAAGGAATCAGAGGGTGTGGGATATAAAATATACCCCACAGTTCATTTTGAAATCTCTACAAACCAGCCAGAAGACGTTGATAGGGAAAAGAAGCTTATAGGGAAAAGCTTATCTATGAACCGACCATAATTTATTATAAAGATAGATTTGGACTGAAGGACATTAAAGTGATAGGATTAATGGTAGGAGCTTGAAGGACTATTCTTCAATTTATCGTGAATTTTTGGAAGCAGTGTAATTTAGAAGTTCCGGAACTACAAACTATGTCTTTTGTTAGCTTTACAAGGTTCCATTTCATTGCTGAGAAATCATTGCTATGTGTTATAATTCTTTTTATTTATTTATTTATTTATTTATTTATTTATCTATTTATTTATTTAGTTAATTAATTTATTTGTTTGCTTCTTGATTGATTGATTGATTGATTCATTCATTCATTCATTCATTCATTCATATATTCAGGATCAGCAACTGCATAACGCCGAATTACAAAGATCCGAGCCATGTACAGTAGATATTAATCTAAAATGAAAGATATATAAATATTTACAAAGGAGACAAATATACACAATAAAAACTGTACAATCATATATAATACATATTTACATAGACAATGACATTAACAAAGGAAAATACATTTACAGTAAATACAGGAGCAGAACAGGAAAGAACAAGAAGGAGAAGTTATATGAGAAATATCATGACAGCAGGAAGGAAACGTTACGAAGATGTGTAGGTTCTTGTTGATAGATATAGGTTCTTGTTGATAGATAAGGTTTTAAACATTGCTGGAATACGTACAGAAAGGAACCTTTGGGTGAGAGAGAGCCGGGAGTAAGGAATATGGAATAGGGTCTTCATTCTGGTACTTCGGGATGGGACATGGAGGGGGGGATAAGGAAACTAAATCTGGAGACCTAAATAGACAATTAACTGCTTTGTATAGCAGCTTTAGGTCGGCTACTTTCCTCCGAGCAGAAAGAGTCTTGAGTTTCAGTTTCCCAAGCAATTAGATAGTGCTTATGTTGCGACATGCAGGGACCCTGGCTCTGATGATAGCACAGAAAAAAGATTGTACACGGTCAAGGTGCTTGAGATTTGAGGAAGCAGAAATGGACCAGACTGGAGAGGCATATTCAACAATAGGTAAGATACAGGAAACGTAGAATGCTCTGAGAGCATATACGTCTGTGATGTCAGAAAACCTGTAGAGTAAACCAAGGAGTGACATAGCACGTGAGGTGACCTGTTTATGTGCGAGACAAACAACAATTTACTGTCAAAATGCACTCCTAAGTCTTTTTGATTGTCAACAAGTGCAATCAGTTGGTTCATTAGGTGATATTCTTCTAGAACGGGGGATTTACGAAGTGTGAACGAAATGGTAGAACACTTGGAGGGATGAGGTTTAAGATGGCATGTAGTACACCAACCTGACAGTGAATCAAGTACATTTTGCAATTGTATTGCGTCTGTGGGAGAATCGATTTGCTTGAAGATTTTACAATCATCTGCAAAGAGAAGGATATCACAAGAATGGTGGGAAACAGTATCGATAAGGTCATCAATAAACAGGGCAAAAAGAATTGGACCTAGGACACTGCCCTGCGGTACACCAAAGAGGGTGGTGGTGGTGGTGAGAGAAGAACTGCATCCATCAAGGACCACGCACTGTAGTCTTTCGCTCAGAAAGCTATTAATTAGAGCTAGGAGTCTCCCATGCACGTTAAACCATTCAGAAAGTTTGTGTGCAAGAAGCGTGTGATCCACGGTACCAAAGGCCTTTGCGATGTCGATACAGCATATTTCAAGTGGCACGATGGAGGAGGATAGCCAAGTTAGTTACTTAGGAGCTTCCAGGAAGGAAACCATGCTGCTGATGGGATATACATGAAATTGTAAACACAAGCAAATGCTGGTGGATGATCCTTTCACAAGTAATAAAGCACGTAATATAGGGACCGGGCGATAATTTACAATGTCAGACTTCTGTCCACCTCTGTCCACCTTTAAGAACGGGTGTGATATAAGCAAGTTTCCAGGAGCTCGGAAAGTAGCCGACTGAGAAGCATCACGCTAATAGGGCATGAAGGAGTTACTGCTGTATTCTTACGGAAGATGGGACTGAGACCATCAGGACCAGTGGGTTTATTTTCTGACAAAGACGAAAGTAGGGAGTACACTTCAGATTCAGTGGTAGAAATATTACTGAGGCTATGGGAAGTAACAGGATTGATTTTAGGAAAATCAGCATACTGCACAGGTTTAACAAAATTAGAGGTAAAATATTCATTGAATAATTCAGGTCTATCTGTTCCACTGGCTACAGAATGGTCCCAGGTTACTACTTCCGGTATTCGTTTGTTGTCTCTTCTGTTATTTATAAGTGACCAGAACCTTTTACTGTTGCGTCTTACTTCAAGGCAGGCTCCGCTAATATATTGTGAGTAATCCCACCTTAATAAATACTTGTGGTGTTTGCGAAGGTCAGAGAATATTTTATAATTTCTCTCGGAGGGCGCATTCTTCCATTGTCTCCAGGCTACAGATTTTTTTATTTCAGCACTTTTAGTATCACTCTTCTTCCATGGGGGGATTTTCTGAACATCGAACGAGTAGGAATGAGGTCACGGATCACAGCAAGCGTCCAATCATAAAATAAGTCCACCGCATCTTGAACTTCACCCACATGCAACAAATGCCATGGTAAAAGGGACAGAGTAAATTCACAGTCTGCCAGTCAACTTTACGCCACACAGGCACAGAGCTCCTAAGGACAGGTCGATGACATCTTGCAGCACGGGGAGGTGTGAGAGTGAAAGTTGCTTCAATGGACTTGTGGTTGGAGTTTAAAATATTTCGTCCCACAGAAACAGATGAGGGCTCGTTATATAAGAAAGTAGGTAGTCAAGAAGACTATTTCCGCAGGTATTTTCCAAGACATGCTGTTTGAGGTTCAGTCCAGTAATATAGTGGTCCACATACCATTTGTCAAGGCTGTTAGAAGGCTGACCTAATGAAGGGGAAATCCAGGAGACTAACAGATTAAAGTCTCCTAGTATGTCAGTGTTATCTTTGGAATGAACGGCTTTAAGTACAGAGGAAAGAAAAGCTTCAGAACGAGGTGGTCTATAGAAACATGCAAATAGATATTTTATGTTATGAAATCTAACTTCAACCCAAACAGCTTCACAATCATTCATCAGGTTAGAGCGTAGGGTCGCATGCCATTTAGATTTGACAGCGATTTAAAACACCCCCTCTCTGGGATCCAGTTCTGTAATCGGCCCTGAATGAGGAAAACTCTTTAAAGAGTGGGATTTCAGAGTCTAACACAAAATCCGTCAACCAAGTTTCACTTAAGGCGATAATGTCGAAAGCAGTGAATTCTTGAACATGAAGTTCACAGTCTGTAATCTTATTTTTATGGACCTGATATTTTGACAGTACACAGAGAACTCATTATTTATTGTAGGCCCAGGGTTAACTTGCACATCACCAGACAGAAGTAACAGTGTTAGTAAGAAACTAAACGGGGAAATGCGTGCTTGACAGCGTAATTTCAGTGAATCGTGCGTCGATGTTGGGACCGTAAGAAAACAAGACAGATTAGCCGTCGGTAAGGAAGGAAATAAAACTTACAATCCGAAGTTAACCAGTCTCCAGCCTGTGAGAGGGCGAGGGAAATTTCCACGTTCCATTGTGTACCTGCAGGTGGATCACTCGCGGCACTTGAAGAAGCCGGCCCCGTAGTGTGCGTAAGGTGGTTATAGCCCGATCACATGGCGCACAAACACAATCTCATTGATTTCACCATTATATCGTCACAGATTCCAAACTCACTACACTCCACATCACCACTAAACTCCTCAGAAGGAATTGCAACACAATTCGAGACTGCAAATCCGTGATTAACCACACATATTACTAATGTAGCACAGAGGATACCCACACTGAGACATTCACTCACCACCACCTTAACTGTTTCTAATAATGTAATAAACAAAATTATTGTAAACCAAAATTATAATTTAATTTGTTTCATTATTCTTTGTCCATTGTGACAGCCTTCACCTGAGGGAAGTTTTGTAAAGAAAAAATAAGGAAATTGTTTTCTTTGTGAAAGGTGCAACAGATCTTAGTAATATATGAAATATTGTGTATATACAAATGTAAGTATACTGTAGTAACTCAGTAGTTACAACTCCGTGTAATATCCTGTTTTTTATAAATATCCTACCAAGAAAACTATAGGTACATATACAGAACAAAGGAATATTATTTCCTATTTCCCCACACCAAAATATGAAACAAGGTAATCCTTATCTACATAACCTGCAGTATGCAATCTACTGCAGATCTACCGTGCACCAACATACAATTTAAAGTAGAAATCATCTTTGAAAACTGTATGAAGACAAGTTGGCCCACATTTCCAGTATGTTTCTTGTAAAAGTGTATTGACAGGCTGGAATACTATTTTAAATACTGTAGTTTTTATGCTTGACGATGTCGAAATATAAATATTATACGCCAGAAAACTGAATCTTAATGAGGCTCATTATACTTAACAAAGGAAATAATTAAAAGTATCCTCCTAATTCAATACATCACATAGTTCCATCATTAGATGGAGTAATAAAATAAGAAAAGACAAAAATTGAGAAGCTGTGTTAGACAGGTGCTTGGTAAACTGTAAGTGACCATAGTGGAAACTATCAATGAAATTCCAATGGTGTTTAAAAGGTGGTTGTCCTCTCAAAATGGCCTGACCTCTTCAAAGTTAACGGTCCTGTTCATACGAGTCTTAGACTTGCGACCCTCCCGACCTTTTTAAAATAAGGTAAACAAACATTGTGAAACAATAATCGAGAACGGAACCGCTACATTGAGAAGAAATTGAGAATGCTGCTGTTCTAAAGTTTTTTTCACTGAATTTTGTTGCAGCGAGTTGTTTATTACTCCATCTGGTGATGTAAATGTTGTATATTGTGCTGTTTTTATTTCCGTCATGTCTCATTTGTTCCTTCATTTTTGCTGGCACGTTTTTAGCTTGTATTATGTAAATTTACTTTAACACTTTACTCCATCTAATGATGGAATTATGTGATGTATTGAATTAGGAGGATACTTTTAATTTTTTCCTTTTTAAAGTGAAAACCGTCAATACGGAATGATTCTAATATCTTGTAAAGGCTCATTATAGTTCAAGTTTCATTATGATACCAGTTTTTCATTATGATCCAGGATCTCCACCAATCAGAGTTCAGATTTTCATTATGATACAACTGTTTGACCAATTAGGTAAGGATAGCGTCGCACTTGCGCGCAACGCACTAGCTTCACACTTTGTTGTTTCCAAAATCAAACATGTTGGACACACATATTAACATCAATGCACCTTCTACTTCCAATATTCCACAACCACACGCCACATTCCTACAAATTCACTTAACCAGCTTTACAACAAACAATTAGTATTTGAAATAAAGCTAGGTTATAATAACCTTCTCTCAAAGCTTTGAAAACACATGACATTGTCATCCACTCACGCAAAATTAATAACCCAGCACATGCACTCTGCTTTCTGTTCAGTAAACTCAATTGTCAAGCTACATCTTGATAGAAATTTGTGAATATTTAAAAAATAGAGCTATAATTATCATCGAGCATTAAGACCTCGTATGGAAATTATAAAACAAGCTTTGCTCGTTTTACAAACATACTCATGTCTTAATTATTGCCAGTATAGGCTTGTTGCATAATGTATTATTAATAGCTTGTGTAGAATTATTCAATCAGTATCCCAAATAACATTTGTATCAAAGTCATCCATAATAGTTCTTTCCAGTGAGTGTTTTTTTGAAAGAAAAGGTGCTTGTGCTCACCATGTAAGTGCTTCTACAGCAACTCCCACACTTCGGACATAAACTCCTATATGCTCTCATTGCCACTATCCACTCCTTTCTCTTGCAGAATTTTATTTATTTATTTGTTTGTTTGTTTATTTATTTATTTATTTATTTATTTATTTATTTATTTATTTATTTATTTATTTATTTATTTATTTATTTGTGTATGTATGCATGTATTTATTTATTTATTTGTGTATGTATGCATGTATTTATTTATTTATTTATTTATTTATTTATTTATTTATTTATTCATTTATTCATTTATTCATTTCGCCTGTCATTATCACAATCTGTTTCCTTTTGACCCCGTGAATCTTCGGTCTTGGTTTTATAATCCTCTTCACAACATGTATTTTTGGTGCTAGTTTTGTTGTGTTTTACAGGATCACGAATAGATTTAACAATTTATATTTCTTTAACCGTCCTTATTTTGCTCATTGACATAAAGTAACTACTTATTTTACCCATTTTGAACAATGAATGCTACACAGTATATTTATTAAAAATTCACATAAATACCTTAATGTTGCAGAGCGGATATAGAACTGATAGTCTGACATTGGCAACAATGTGAAAGTGAACAATTTCATTTTCCAGCTGCTTTACCAACCTATGAAGCATAGGAAACATATAAGCATGGTCCCAACTTGCAAGAATGAAATCTGAAAATTCAGTTCATGAACACAGTACTATCTGCTTGAAAATATATAATACATTTCCTTGTGAGTAAATCGCAGTTCTGTTTTAAAAATTTGGGGGTGGGGGGGAAGTGCCAGTATTGCATACCGTTGCATACCAGCAGAAAGAAAAAGCACTGGTTCTATCACTACTGTGATTGGGCTAGTTAAATTAAGTCACAGATTCCTGTGAAAGCAGAGTACCTTTTCTCATCACGAGATTTATCTGGATGTAACCACTGAACCTCTTTCTTCTTGAGAGTTGAGACACTTGCGCTTGTATGACCGGTGGCTCCTTTTATTGATTGATAAGTAGTACTAATAAAGTTTTGCTCTCCTCCTTTCTCTTGTGTTATGCTACAATATTCACAATTACCTTACTCTTGCTGCTGTGAAATTTGTCATGATTTATTAAGAAGGAGTTTACTGATCATCTGACTATCCAGAAACAGCCTCTGCCATATTAGTGTCAATCCATCACAGTCGGCAAAATCCAAAAATCTTACAGGAATATTATATTACTTACATTCCATGTGTGCATACCGAACACATGTCATGGAGGAAGGATTGTTAGCATTGTCTTTGAGATGTACCATTATGAATTTGATCAAGACAGAACTACAAGTGGAGAGCTTTTAAAAATGTGCACAGTACCTGTGACTTAATGGTACTGAAAAAAATAAAATGTAGAACTGATTTTGTGTAGAATTGTTAGTATAATTTATAATTGGAACAGATATGCAGAATGAATTTGAAATATTAACAAACTTGTATTATTGCTGGCCAAGGTAAAAATATATTTGGAATTTTCTGTTGTGTATATATGTTCTTTCAGCTCACTTAATGTCTTCTATTTTATTTCTACAGGACGTGATACACCTTCATCCCAAATCACTGAAGGTGAGGAGGGTCCTGGTGGGTTAAGAGGGTCAACTGGAGAGCCAAGGCAGCCTCTAGATTTCCCAACTCCTGCTACCAACAAGCAGAGTCGCTCGGATATTGATGACAAGTTCGGGAAATTTGAAATTAAAAAGCTACTTGAAGGTAAACAGGATCATAGAAATTTAGAGATGGAAAATAATTATTTCAATATTAATATCATTTCTTATTTCTGTGCATGTACTATAGATGAACTGCCTGGTACTTACCATACCATTTGTTATTTCTTAACTAAACTGGCCATGATGTCAGAACAAGGAACTAATGAAAACTAGTTTGCAGTATAATATCAAGATCTGCTTTTAGTTGTTTCACTCGTCACTGCAGAGAAGTCAAGCGACCCTAAAACCTTAAGGCTATGAAATCTGTGTTGTTAGTAGTGAAACATATTCAAGTAAAATATGTTCCTATCTTTGTTTGCATCCTCACACGTTGTTTGTTGCTCATACTGTGTGTGCTATGCATGTTTTTTTTTTTTTCCCTCAGTAACATTTCATATTGCATAAAATTAACCCTTTGCCGTTCCCCATATAAAGGCAGATGCCTGGCCGCAGTTAGTGTTTTCTGACAGAGTTCTTCAAATCCCAATAGGCATAGCAGCATAAATTATTATTGAAAAATGCGCACATGCCGTGTAGAATACCATTACATTACATTTACATTACATACACATTACTTTTCTTTGCTATAAGCTACGATGGATTTCTGTCTATTCCTGCATTTTACAATAAGCACAACTCACACACACATTCGTCATTTGGTTCATGAAATAATTTGTTGCAGCACATCTTGTGGTGGAAACCATGGATCGCCAATCTCGTCGTCACGTGTCGCATATCATGATTAGTTTCCATCCAGGTCCTGTCTTGCATAGCAGATGTTGCATAGAAGTCCTCTGGTATGTTGTTTTTCTTCTCATGCAGATCTTGTATAAGCTGTTTGAAGCTGGTACTAGCTTGAAGTATGAGCTCGCATCTCAGATCCTCTATTAAGAACGTCTCCCTGGTAAGCTCATACACTAGCCTCGATCTTGCATTCTGCGGGACTCTTAAAATTCTCTTCAGGTATCTAGCCTTTACTCGCTCCAATTCTTCCAGCTGTTTGTACGTGAGGTATTCTGGGACTAATTCTAGGCCATACGTCAGAACAGGTAGTATCTTTAACTTACACAAGTCCATAGCTGTGCTGATCGATAGTTGTGTGATGTTCCTGATTTCATTCATAGCCCTAGTGGCCGCCACTGCTCTAGATCTTATATGTAAACTGAAACTCTTTCCTGTTGTTTGAATTGTGATACCTAGATATTTAAAATTGTTAGCCCTCTTGAGTAGTTTGCCATTGCATTTGATGTTCTCTGCTTCAGTGAGTCTTCCTCCTTTCCTAAATACTACCAATTCCGTCTTCTCTTTGTTTATGTGGATGTCGTTTCTCTCTGCCCATTCACATAGTGTGTTTAGCGATACTTGCAGTTTATATCTGTCGCTGCGATGGCCATGTCATCAGTGTATACGTGTGTGCTTGTTCCTGCCATTCCTTTGGTGACATCGTTCGTGAGAACATTAAACAGCATAGGGCTGAGTGGATTGCCTTGGAGGACACCGTTCGTCTGCGACAGCCAGTCAGATATGCCTATTCCATCATCCATCTGTATGTAGTTTTCTGCCAGTATATTCGATATCAGGGTCGTTGTGCTTGTTCTTCCAATTAGTTCCTCCAGTTTATCTATTAATACCTTTCTGTTGACCGTATCGAAGGCTTTTGAGTAATCAACAAAAACCACATATAGTTTTCCTTTTGGTCTTTCTATCGTCTGTTTTATTTGTTCCAACAGGTTTTCTACTGCCAGAGTCGTGGACCTTCCCTTTCTAAAACCAAACTGTTCCTCTGGTAGAAGGGGTTCTAGCTTCTCTGCCAGCCTTTTAGCGAGGATTCCTGTTAGGAGTTTCAGTAATGTAGATTCCAACGCTATTCCTCTATACGCGTTTGGGTTCTCTGTGTCTTCTTTTCCCTTGTATAATAGCTTGATTTTTGACTTTCTCCATTCGTCTGGTATACTTCCTAATTCTAAACATTTATTTAGAAGGGAGGTCCATATCGGTAAGTATTCTTGTGCTGTCTGCTTTAAGTGTTCACTTCTTATTCCATCTACTCCTGGTACTCTGTTATTCCTCATTGTCTGTATCGCTTTCGCAATTTCATCCGTGGTGAAGATCTCATCAGCTTGTGGAGTCATAGGTGTCTTAATCATGGGTCTTGTTTCTTTTGAGTAAATTACTATTCTTATATGATCTATCCATGTTTCCATAGGTATGTTGGCCTGTATTTTCTGCCCTTTTGGCCTCAGAGCTCGGTAGGGGTCTTCTTCTGCCTCCTCTACCATTTTCTTATGTTCTTTTTCCAGGTGTTGCTTTTTCTTCTTTTTTATTAGGTCCTTGTATTTCTTTCGTTCTCGTTGGTATTCTTCGGTGGTTGCGCTTGCCATTTGTCCTCTAGTTTTATGTAGTGTTTTCAGTGTCAATCTTCTTTGTTCATAACATTCTCTGTCGAACCATGGCCTCGCCTTCCTATTTGAATCTTGTGTGGTGGCCCCACTTATTATAGTTGATTTCAGCCATGTAGCGGCCTCGTCAATATTTCCTGCTCTTATTGCTCTTTCAACCTTATCTTTTTCTTTCATTTTCCCTTTAATTTTTTCCATGTCCAGGGTCTTGCCAAATGTTATATTTCGTCTTTCTTCTAATTTGCTACTTCTACCGTTTTCTATATTTAATTGTACTGGAATGTGTTTACGGATGACTGCTGCTTCTTTTTTCACTGTGGTGGCAAGGTGTTTTGATCTAAAGCCCTTTGTGATTATTAGGTCTATTGTGCTAGCTCCGTTATGCCCTATGTATGTCCAGTCCTCCTGTCTGTTGTGTATTGTAAAGCCTTCATTTGTTAGATATTCCATTACTTCTTTGCATTTTCTATCTTGCCTATTTATTGCGCAATTCAGATCTCCCGCAATGATTATCTTATCCATACTTCTACTATGATCCAAGGCCATCCCTAGTTTATCTATTATGTCTGTCGCGGTGTGATCTGGATTAAAGTAGACTGCTACTATAACTCCAATTCATGTCCTGACAACCAGCATGTTTTCTTCTCTTAATAGTAGTTTGAAGGGGGCCAGTTGTGGTTTGATGATGCATAGCACACTGCCCACTGGTCTTCCTCTTCTCACACACTGTATCGCATAGGCATGAAAATTGTAGAATTCTGGGATGTTCAGTTCTGTGTCCTCTTTTACCATTGTCTCTGTGAGTACTTCAATGTCATAATCAGCCATGATATTTCTCGGAAGCAGGCTCAAGACTCCCCTCAGGCCTTCTACGTTCCATGTTATTATATTAGTCCCTGGTTGCCGGGCCTCTGAACTTCCAGGGTTGCCGAAAGGGCCGACATATTACATCTTCTGGCCAGAAGTTTCCATCATAGACTGTTTCTAGGTCTTGCATTGGAATGCCTATTTTGAAGGCTCTGCTTCCTATTCACCAGGTTGCAGTATATTTTCCCTTTTACTCCTTTTTTTCCTTCAAGTATTCTATGATAGCTTCCTCCATCGTATCTTTGTCCAGTTTTCGCACGTATAACCAGGCGTATCGTTCTGCTGCCTTTATTTTACTTTCCCCTTGTCTCATTTCCATTTTTCTTCCGTTCACTTCTTTTCCTGTCTCGTTTTCCCGTTGTCTGTTCCCGCCTCTCACCGCTGTTGTCCACTCCCTATCCTGATTCTCTAGTTTACTCTTATCATTTACTGGTGTTCTAGGTTGCCTTGTTGCTCGCTTCCACTCTTCCTCTTCTATTATATTTATTTCGGCGTTGTTGGGTCGTTCTTGCTGGCCCCTGCGCTCTTGTCTTGTTGCCTTTGTCTCTGTTACACCATGTGTTTGAGCTGGTTCCTGTCTTTGTGTCACCATTATTTTCATTTCCTCTTTTATCATCATCTTTATATTATATGTCAGATTTTCAACCATGTATTTTATCTGTTGGTTCATCTTTTCTATTATTATTCCTTCTATATCTTCTTCCGTTCGTGTTTGGTGTTGTGTATCTCTAGCCAGGTCAGGTGACTGACCATTAAGTGTCACCAATTCGTCATCATTTCCCTTAGTCAGTCTTCGTTCATCACTACTAGTTGCCTGCTGATCTCTTTGTATCTTGGAGATGTTGTTGCTGTAGCCGAGAGATGTCACTAGTTGTTTTGCTGTGAAACTATTGCTGCCAGTTGGCGGAGACCATTCCATTGCCAGCTTGCTACTTGGAGGTTCATAGGTGAGGTCGGGAGATGTCACGAGTTGTCGCACTATGAAACTATCATTTGTCTCCTGACCTGCGTTTGTTACATTCATAACCTCTTCGACATTTATTTCTTGAACATTATTCTTATCTTCAGAGGCATGTTTAGTTGTTTGAAAGTACTCACAAATGATCTTCACCGCTTCCTGCAGCTGTTCCTTCGTTTCCTTTTTCATATATCCTCCTGCGTCCGCTATGTCTTCAACGCTTTTCAGAGCACTTTTAAACCGTTGTTCAGCTTCGTCCGCCATCTTGTGAGAAACAAAATCTCTGTTCATTAGGGCTTCCTCCCACATAATCAGCTGAAAAATCTTCTTCCGAATTCCCAGAGATTTTAAAACGATTTCCTGTATGGTTATAGTAGTCGGCTTCTATGAATTTCGGTACTTGCCGGACTGTCTCGTATTATTCTTTCTTCTACGATGTTCTCCCGATCCTGAAGGCAACAGATTCTTTCTGTGCACTTCCCAAGTCTCTGGTTAATAGAAAGTCTTGTCGCATTTGTAGCATGAGATGGGAGTTTCTCTTTTGTGTGGTGTTAAATGTCTTGTCGCATTTGTCGCATAAAGTGAATGCTCCACCCCTGTGCGGTGATAGAATGTCTTGTTGCACTCTTGGCATGAGATGGGAGTTCCTCCTCTGTGTGTTCTGGAATGTCTAACCGCATCTGTTACATGAGATGGAAGATTCCCTTGTATGTTGTGCTAGAAAGTCTTGTTGCACTTGCAACAAGAGATGAGAATTTGTCTTCTCTGCAGCCTGCGTTGGCAGCGTTACGATCTAGCGGTTTCGCTGTTCAACACACCGGCATGTAGTTCCAACATGCAACTAACCTTTTTGAGGTTAAAATTCCGCCAGTCTTACGGGTATTGATCTTCTCAATTTTCCCACACTTACGGGATTTTCGATTGTTTTTCTTCCCTCACTTTTCTTCTCTGTTGTTAACAGGCACTTCCTATGTAGGCTAGTCTTTTATCACTTTTAACACATATTTTTACCGCGTTTTCGGGACCGTCCGACGCACGTGTGCTCAACTGCACTTCACCAAATTATTAAGCAGCATAAATGCCACCCTTTAAAAGAAAAACACTAGAAGTCAAACAAATACAGATGATATAAATGTAATTTCTTTTGCATTTCGTTCCTAAATGATTGGTGCATATAAATGTTTACTTGCCCTAATTTTGAATATCTACATTTCACTCCGGGTGGTATTCCAAAAAGCATCTCATCCTGCACAGTGGTAGATCGCACTGCTTACATTTGAATGTTGTTTGTTTGCCTCTCCCAGAAGCTGCATTATTTTTCATTTGTAAGCAGAAAGCAGACACTTTGGCATGACCAGGCATCTTCATAAGAGAATGAAATAATTTAGGGGTTTGACAACCGATGGGTAAACTTCCTTTCCTGCCCATATGTTTGCAGGACATGCAGTTCCCGATCAGCTGTTGCACCAAGTTGCGCTGGAAGTTCAGCTGTCTGTTTCCATAAGCTGTGAGAGCTGGTCGATTACTCATATCATAAAGAATGGAACTGTTCACAACATACACATTGATCACAAAATGAAATACTGTATTTACTCGTGTATTAGACCCCCTCGCGTATTAGACGCCCCCTGGCTTTTCGAGATGAAGAAAATGAAAAAAAATCTCGCCTATAAGTCTCCCCAACGTAATTCGTCAGAGAACGACGACGATTCCACCCTAGCTTCGTGTCCAACCCACGCATTGCAAGCATGCATATGTCATGCTATATGTCTGTGTTTTGTAGTTAATAATGTCCGCCAGTGTAATGGTTAGCACAATTAGTTGCTGTTTTCGGGGTCTGACTTCGATTCCCGGTACCGTACTGCCAGAGATTTACGAATGGCAGGAAGGTTGATATGCCGTAAAAGCGGTACATGTAACTCCCTTGCACTGGGGGTGTGTCTAAAAAGAGCTGTACCACCTCGGGATGAGGAAATGAGTTTACTTTAGTTGAGAAATATTTGCGGTTGTTGCTATTTATATAGCAGGCAAGATCATTAACAAAGTGGTCGTTTAATATCTCGTAACTCGGGCCAGTATAGATTATATATTTGGAGAGAAGTAAGTTTAAAATGTGATAAAAGCTATCCAATTAAAATTATGTTTTACTCGCCAACGTACCTAACAAATAATAATAATAATAATAATAATAATAATAATAATAATAATAATAATAATAATAATAATAATAACTGACGTTGCCATCATGCTAGTAAGTTGAAGATAATGGGGAGATTGATCTTTGTCAATCTCATAGTTACAACTAAGGTATTGAGCCTCAGAGGTTGCCTCAAGATGTTTTCTGGCTGTGCCAAAGGACCAAAGTTCGAAAATGGAATTTGGATGAAAAAGAAACCACA
This sequence comes from Anabrus simplex, assembly GCF_040414725.1. NCBI lineage: Eukaryota > Metazoa > Arthropoda > Insecta > Orthoptera > Tettigoniidae > Anabrus > Anabrus simplex. Next base: position 1,549,114,241 of record NC_090265.1, on the reverse strand, counting down.
CGAAATTTTTCAATTCACAGAAAAAATCACAGATATCATCAGAAAGAGACGACTAAAATTCTACGGACACCTACACAGAATGGATAACAACAGGCTGACAAAGAAAATTCTAAATCTAGCTCTAACCCTGAAAATCCGCAACAGTTGGTTAGCAGAAATACATGAAGATCTACAAGAAATGGGTATCGAGGACGAAACCATTCAAGATAGAATGAAATTTAGAAGCTTAGTAAACAAACATAAATTTGCAGAGAAACCAACAAGAAAAAATACAGGCTGGACAGAAACACGCAGAAAGGAACACAGTGAAAAAATGAAGAGATATTGGGAAGAAAAGAAGAAGAAACATTGTGCAAAATAAGTTCAAACGCGCTCCACAGCTGGGCACAACGAATCAAAAAAAATAATAATAATAATAATAATAACAACAATGTTCTTGTGGTGCTCCGATTCACTCACGAGCTTCAAAATGTCAGGCACCCTGGAATCCGAAAGCCTGATTTTGTCTTCAGGGTAATTTAATTCGTAAGAAGCTTGTTCCATGATATTAATGTTCATTTTAGGGGTTGGACATAGTCCAACATTGTACAACTAAGAGTCAGAAGAGAACACCTTAGGACAGAACTCACAGAAATGGATGAAAACTTCAAGAAAAACAATACCAGATTATTCCATAGGGCCTTTAAAAATAGAATCAAAGGCTATATAGCACCGAGCCTGCATTTCAAGAAAACGGACGGAACTCTTGCCCTCAACAATAAAGATAACTGTGAGATCCTTGCAAAGTACTTTGAAGACCTCCTTAACTGTGAATCACCATGAGAAAAATTGGAGATTGAGAAGGACACAATCCAGAACCCAGATTCTGAACCACCCGATGAGGAAGAAGTAAGGGAAGTAATAAACTCCCTAAAGAACAACAAAGCATCTGGTGAAGATGGAGTAATAGCAGAACTGTGGAAGATAGCCAATGACGCCTTTATCACTGAAGTGACAGAACTGTTCCGGAATATTTGGAGAGATGAGAAAATACCAGAAGACTGGCTAGTGGCATTAATACACCCACTACATAAAAAGGGATCGAAAACAGACGTCAACAACTACCGAGGAATATCACTTTTATCTGTCACGTATAAGATTTTTTCTAAACTCCTATTGAACAGACTGACACCGCAAATTGACCACAAGTTGGGAGAATATCAGGGTGGCTTCAGGAGAGGGCGCTCTTGTCAGGACCATATCCTAAGTCTAAAAATGATAATCAAATATTACAATGCGCGGCCAAAGAACATCTTCATCTCTTTCGTTGATTTTAAAAAAGCATACGATTCAATAGATAGAGACACATTGATGGAAATTTTGAGAGAATATAGTATCGATCAAAAAACACTCAACTTACTTAGGTTAACACTAACAAACACCATATCCAAAGTGAAATTTCGAGGAGAGATCAGCAAACCCTTCCAGATAAAAACAGGTCTGAGACAGGGTGACAGCTTATCCCCAACACTCTTCAACGTGGTTCTAGATAAGGTCATGAAAACACTGTGGAAACATAATGACTCAGGTGCTATAATAGGTAGTAAAAATAAACATGTCAAACCCAAGTGTTTGGCCTTTGCTGATGATTTGGCACTCTTCGCTGAGACAGAACAGGAAGCAATAACACAGATAAATGAACTACAGGAGATAGCCGAGAAAACAGGTTTAAAAATCTCCTTCACGAAAACAGAGATGATGAGCACGGACAGGAATTATGTGAAGAGAACAATGAAGACGAAATATGGCGAAGTGAAGGTCACAAAGCAGTTTAAATACCTGGGAGAAATTATCAGCAGCAACGGGATGGATAAAGCGGCCATGGAAAATAGAAGACTTAAGTTGGAAAGGCTAAACATTGCCACCAAAGCCATTTACAACAAAAAGAATCTCTCCATCAATGCGAAACTAAGACATTATGATGCTGTGGTAAAACCAGTGATTCTGTATGGGGTGGAAACAGCAACACTAACGAACCTGGAAAAACTACTAAAGATTGAAAGGAGAATATTGAGGATGATTTACGGCCCAAGGGTGGTAGAGAGAAACTACAGATTACGCTCAAATAAGGAGATATACAAAATAACAGAAGACCTGGAAACAACAATAAGGAAAAGACGGTTGCGATTCTATGGACACATGGTCAGAATGGATCCACCAAGGTTAAATAAACAAATTTTTAATAAAATATACTACTTGAAGAGCCAGGGGGGATATGCCAAGCAGATGAAGGAAGAACTCAAGAGGTTAGGAATTGCAGATGAAGAATGTCGTGATAGAGACCAATTCAGGAAAAGACTTTCCAACATAAAAGTTCTGGTTGAAGAAAAGAAAGAGCGCAGAGGGGGAAGATGGACTGAAGAGAGAAGAGCGCAACATTCTGAAAGAATGAAGGCACTGTGGAGAAAGAGGAAGGAAGAAGGGATGATTAGAAGGAAGTGAAGTGGTATTGGCGTGGTCCTAAGTTTGGCCGGTTCGCAAGAAAGAAAGAAAGAAAGAATAATAACAATAATAATAATTTTATGTGCCCACGTACTTTAAATGATTTTCGGAGACGCCAAACAAAACATACTAGGGTATGCGTTAATAAAAACAGGGACAACGAACGAACGAAATTAAACAATAATAAAACACATTTCCGCCACACCTGTAGATATCGATAAATGCGGTATATTTTCCTGTTATATACTTTTCTTATTTCCGTCGAACTTTTGGCTCTATCAGGGCGATAATATACCTAACCTAAACAATGTGATCTGTCGTATCTCATGGACAGCTGTTTACGCAAATCCTGATTTGATAAATGTAGAGAACAAGCATGAAATGTGCTTAAAAATAAGGGTCTGTGTTTCAACAGCCGCAGTTATCAAAAGAATATTTCCAGTTACTATATATTACATTCGGAAGTACAACTTGTAACATACGCTAGTGATCAGCTGAAGGTTTGGCATGGCTTTATTCGGAAGGAGTGGCTTCTGCTACATATACACCAACTGGGAATATCAGAGACCATCTGAGAATAGATTTACACTGTTTAGACTCTATAGTCGGGAACAAAATTATTTTTAAAAGGCTCAAAAAGACGGGACCTCATGTGCTCTTGATTGCAGTGCATGGCTCGAAGAGAATGAAGCATGACTGACACGACTGGCAAGAAATAGCAGTGAAGATGACGTCACTTAGAATGCCGACACGCCGGTAGCAAGGCAGGGAAGTTGGCGGCGCAAGGCGATAATTAAAATGAAAGCAGTGATCAGGTTTACTGTGTGCTAGGTCTACTGCTGAACTGACAGAGAAAAATGACTGGCCATTAAGTTCTTTCGTATCAGTACTTAATTATATGATAACACGATACCCTTATCCCTTTCTTCTACGGGATCGAGTATGAAGTGAGACGAATCTTCATAGCGAGTTTTTACGGCCGTAAGCCCTTCCTGACATCAGCCTCACCAGAGGAGTTAATGAAATGTAACAAATGACGTGATATGAGTATCTAAAATGGACTTTTATATGTACCGTAGGCCTAAAAGCCATGTTCACCATTTATTGTTTTTTTTATGTTTAGAAATACTGCTTTCTGACGAAAATAGCCAGTATAACTTAAATACATTCTAAGTTTGTTATATAATAGTACGTATAGAATCTTTACACGTACAATTTATAGCTCTTTATAACCTAGAAGTCATGTGTTCGCTGCACAAAATTTTGAGGTTATCGCATATTGGACCCCTCTTTACTATTTTTGGCTGTAAAAGTGAGAAAAAAAGGGTCTAATATGTGAATAAATAACGGTATATATTTCTACCATTTTTCAGATGATCGTCCAACTCTGTAGTATTCTCTTTTCTGATTACTGACGTCCACGCCACCCATGTTTTTTGTGTAATTTATGACAGCATGAGGACACGCAATTTCTATTTCTTCATGCCTTTACTGGTTTTTCGTTTCACTGTACCATTATTCACAGAATCTGAATTTGTTGACAGCATAAGAACAGTATAATGATCTAGCCAGACTTTTGCTGTTACACCCTCATTTTCCTACATTCTCCCTGCTTGAGTTTCAACTGTGCAGGTTTCCTAAACTGATCAGGCCAACCATTTCTATTTACTTTCGTTGTCACACAACTATAGGTGTTGTGGGTTAGCAGTAATTTCATCAGTTTTGCAAAACTGAAAAAGTTATCAAAGTAAACGTGATGCTACTTTCCCCAGTATGACTCTGTCAGGTGTAAAACCACCTGCTCTCCTAGTAATAAATTCTGGTCCCATGTGTCTTTCTTCCCCTTGTAAATCTCACATTTCAGAAGGTAGCCATTTCCACTGTCAGCATTACCTCATGCTTTGATACCCCATTTGGTGGGATTCCATGGGAGGTACTGTTTCAAGATAAAGCTTCCCTTGAAACTTATCATAGCTTCATCTGCTGCAAGTTCCCGATCAGGTGCATACAAAATTCCAATTTTTTTGGTTAGTTGCAGAGCTGGTCTTGCTTTGTACAGAATATCGGAATGTTCATTTATGGTGTTGACCTGTTGACATGGTTACTTAGATGTTAATATTGCTCATGTTTCCTAAACCGTTTCAGTGTCATTGTCTGCCCCACTAACAGGCACACGTAAAAGTCTCGCAAGAAGTAATTGTCTGTTTCGGGTAAAACAACCAATCCTATTAGAACTCCTATATATGCCCTTATTTCGTCAGCGTTAGTGTCTTCCCAGGTATCATCAGTGCCAGTTTTTCTTTGTAAATATTCGGCATAAATATTTGTCTGCTCTGCTACTGGCTCATAAAATTCCGATCCCACAAATAATTCAAAAAATCTTTTTTCTGAACTCCCGGAAAGTAAATTGTGATTTGGACTGGCATTGTTTTCCCTTATTTTCAGTTTATCAAAATGAATATTGTGACTCCAGATATCACTAGTAACCTTACTTTGTAGCCCTGTCTGTCGATCTTCACACAATATTTGTTCACACTCAGGATTCTCAAAATCATTATCACTACTACATTCATCAGAACACAATTCTGAACCACAACTAGAAAGCCCACTTCAACTTCAACAAGAATAATCTCTAACTAAAAGACGATGTTTATAAAGTAGGTCTGCTTAGGAAATACACACAGGAAATGCTGTCAACAAGGTCCTGACAGTTGGCTAAGTCAAGGGAATATAGTGTAGTTTCACAAGACTCTTCAATATTTTTCTCAACACACTTCTAATGAACGCAAGTGTGACGAGCGCTTTGGAGCATTTAGCACGGCAGGCGGATGATAATACTCAAGAGCTCTTGAGCGCTAGGGATGGCAAAGAGTTAATATATGCATTCGGGGGATAGTGGGTTCGAACCCCACTGTCAGCAGCCCTGAAGATGGTTTTCCATTGTTTCCAGTTTTCACACCAGGCAAATGCTGGGCTGTACCTTAAGGCCACAGTCACATCCTTTCCACTCCTAGCCCTTTCCTATCCCATTGTCACCATAAGACCTATCTGTGTGGGAGCGACATAAAGCAACTTGTAAAAAAAAAAAAATTTAATATACAACACAAATAACAGTTGTAAAAAAAACCATACTAATAAACAGAGAATAACATGTTTCACTCTACTAGAACATCCTCATATTCAATCAAATAAACTTATGTCATGCTTAATACCATGCATAATATTGTTTATGTTGCATAAACTTGAACTGAAAAGATTCCAACCTAAATGTTAAACACCCTAGAATTCTACTGATAAACTTTTTTGCTGAAGTTAATAATCTAGAAATGATTGTACGATATTTATATGTATTATTAATTCATTGTGATAATACATACTCCAATTTTTTTATAATGGAAAGCAGGAGAATGTTTTTAATTGTTTGCATATTTACATGATTTCTAGAGTTGTATCCCTGAAAGAAATTATGATATGATTTTCAGATTCTACATTGGCCCAAATAGAAAACATTTCTTTTTGTTTACAAAATGGGTGAGGGAGATGGTTAATCCTCTGTATATTGAGTACATCGATTACCAGAAGGCATTCGACAGGGTCTCCTATATGTAGCATTGGGAAGTGCTAAGCATCTACAGAACAGACCTGACAGTTTGTAGTCTTCTAGGTAGCCAAATCTAATGATTACTTGGGGAGCAGTTCAAAAAGTCCAAAAATACAAATATTTAGAAACACGAAATGAAAATGATGACTGTACCAGCAGTATAAAGGCAAGAATAGGTCAATCCAGAAATGTATTCAGCAAAACAAGAAAATTCTCAAGTAGTAGGGACATCAGTCTTATTGTAAAACTAAGACATTTTTGTGCTACATGTTCTCAGCACTTTTTTGTGGAATGGAAACATCCTGAAAAAGAACACAATGAAATAATTGGAACCCTTTTAACAGGAAGATTCTGCGGTTGAGCTGGATGGCTCGGGCCACAAAAGAAGATGTTAATGTAACTCTAAAGCTTTTCCGTCTGTCAAAAACACTCATTGCAACAGATATAACACTATAACATAACTGTAAAAAAGACCATACTAATAAAGAATGACATGTTTCGATCTACAAGAACATCGTCAGATTCAATCAAGTCATCTTATATCATGCATAATATTGTTTACATTGCATAAACTTGTCATTGATTGTGAACTGGTGATGTTACGAACAACTGAAACAAATTATGATTGTAGTTGTCGTCAGTTGCCACATTAGTAATGTTGAGAAAATTTTCTTTACTTCAGCTAAGCTGATAATTGTTCATTACCTCCAGTGACTGTTTGGACTGAAGGTAGTTCTCCTGCTCCTGTCGTGGTTGCAAAGTAGGAAGGTGAGGTGAATGCTGTAGGCAATAACTATGTTTATGGGAGAGGGGAGGGGTGGAGAAGTGCTGTTTTATCATCGTATGTCTTTTTGTATTAGGGAATAAATGCATGGTAATGATTTTGATGAAATAAAAGTGCAGAATTGAATTGAGGAGCATCTTGTAAGACATTACTTTTAGTGATAATCTCAAGTGGCAAGAGCACTGCCTCATTTCAGAGAATTCATTACAGATAATGATTAACCACATTCCAGATGTTCAGCATCAGAGTAGCCTCCTATGGAATTCAGTGCACTAATGAATAAAGTGTGAAATGTTGTTCCGAAAATTAACGCGATGAGGACGAATTTTTTAAAAATTTGTGTGATCATTTATGTTGATTGGGTTGACTCATTGTTGCAGTGTGAATTTCTATAGCTTCTTTAATATTGAAAGATTTTATTTTTGATGTGTAAAAGTTTTAGATCTATGTTAATGTCTGTGAAATTATGTGAGTTGTCATATACGAAGGCCACCCAATAAATTAATTTTCCTATTTTTTTTTTCTTCAAACTACATGTTTTAAAATTAAGTTGGTACTGTAGGAACTTTCACTGGGGTATAGTCGCTGTGCTTGACCTTCACGTACTTGGTCCACGTTCGCCAGTGCAGTGCCAGCTGCCATGGATCTACCACTTGAAAGTGTGACCGCTTGTGAACTGTGTTCTGTTGTTTGGTTTTTCACAGTGAAAAATGAAACAGCTATCAATATTCATCATCATTTAGTGTGTGTTTATGGTGAAGGATGCATCAGCATCCAAATGGTCCGCCACTGGCATTCATGGTTCCTGGAAGGGCGGCAAAATATTCATGATGAAGAGCGCAGCAGCAGGTGCGTTAGCGCTACAGGCAATGCAGTCACTATTGCAGTATGGAATGTGGTGGATGAAGATCAACGCGTCACCTTTTGAGATAATTGAATCGACTCTCTCCTGGTATGGAAATCGGACGCTCCTCTATTGTAACAATCCTGTTAGATGTCTTGCTGTATCGAAAAGTCTATGCAAAATGGATTCCACGTTTGCTTACTGATGCTCGGCAAATGCTTCAAAGAGAGAGAGATACTCTGTTTTTCCGCATTGTCGCTAGAGATGAAAGCTGAGTGCATCACTCAACTCAAGAAACAAAATGACAAAGCATGGTATGGATGAAACCTGGCAAATGTGCGCCAAAAAAGGCCAAGACCTCGGCCTCTACAGGCAAAGTTATGGCCACTGTCTTTTTGGGACTGTAATGGTGTCCTACAGCAACAGAGAAGATAAATGAAATGTTAGAGGGCATTCGACCAGTGCAGGTTATTGTAAATAAAAAATGTGTGTGAATAAATTAATTCCATCCCTTTGTCTATGGAGTTTGGACAGCCGAAGTAGGGGACTGCCTGTAGGGGTGAACTACAGTGGGGATTTCAAGGGCCCTGGGACCGCTACGGTAGCTGTGAAGGCCCTTCAGGAACTCTGAAAATCGGTGGCAAAAAGGGCTCTGGTTAAGATGCAGCAGGTCATTATGCTACTTAAGTTCCGAAATGGGTGAACAATAAAAAAGGAAAAAAAAAATATGCAACGTGAATTTTAATCTTATACCAGTTGTATAGTATTATTTGAATAATTTCACATACTGTATATGAGTTGACTATGTAAGTACAGGAGGTATTATAAGTAGAACTTGGTAAACAATATAAATTTATTAAGGATGAGCTGTGAATTTAATAGAAAAAAAATGTTAGTGTAAAATGTATAATATTGTATTGTAGGAAAATTTTCTTCTTCTCTTGTTCACGTTTGTGGGTTACTGTAGTCATGTCCTAGTTCGTGAACCATGGGCAATGACTGAGTGACCTAGTAAGTGGTCCCAAGAGTCAGGATACCAGTTGCTATGGAATGGGAGTGGGCATCTCGGACATATTCTGAGTCGTGGCCCGCCTTGTCCTCAGGCGGCTAGGACTATACAATTCACCGGTGGTCCATAACCTGTTAGAGGAGAGATCCTCACTTGGACTATGTGCAAGTAGGGTAGCATCCTGCTTCATGAATTTACCGAGCTCAGAACATTTTAAGCATGCCTCGGACGTATGGGAGTAACGGAGTCCCACTCCCATTTGACAGGCGAGGGATTCCTTGGAAACAACTTGGTGAATGAAATGGAATTCGATGAGGAGCTATCAGTCTTCATGGGGCTTATGGAAGAAACAAAATAGAACTGGCTGAGTCATCAAAGAGGATGCATCTGGATGTGGTAGGAGTAAGTGATATTCGGGTACGGGGAGATAACGAGGAAGAGATAGGAGATTATAAAGTGTACTTGATGGGTGTTAGAAAGGGAAGGGCAGAGTCTGGGGTAGGGCTCTTTATCAGGAATACCATTGCACGCAACATAGTTTCTGTTAGGCACGTAAATGAGCGAATGATGTGGGTAGATTTTTTCAGTTCGAGGAATTAGAACTAGAATTGTGTCTGTGTATTCACCATGTGAGGGTGCAGATGAGGATGAAGTTAAGTTTTATGAAGCATTGAGTGACATCGTGATCAGGGTCAACAGCAAGGATAGAATAGTGCTAATGGGCGATTTCAATGCGAGAGTTGGGAATAGAACTGAAGGATACGAAAGGGTGATTGGTAAATATGGGGAAGTTATGGAAGCTAATGGGAATGGGAAGCGTTTGCTGGACTTCTGTGCTTGTATGGGTTTAGCTGTTGCGAATACATTCTTCAAGCATAAGGCTATTCACCGCTACACATGGGAGGCTAGGGGTACCAGATCCATAATAGACTATATCTTAACAGACATCGAATTCAGGAAATCCGTCAGGAATGTACGAGTTTTCCGGGGATTTTTCGATGATACAGACCACTATCTGATCTGTCTGCAAACGAATAAGGGTAGAAAATCTCCAGGACGCGAAAATTAGACAGAAGTACATGGATATGATTAGTGAGAAGTTTCGAACAGTAGACAGTAAGCAGGCTCAGGATATAGAAAGTGAATGGGTGGCATACAGGGATGCTGTAGTAGAAACAGCAAGGGAATGCCTAGGAACAACTGTGTGTAAAGATGAGAAAAGGCGAACATCTTGGTGGAATGATGAAATGAGAGCAGCTTGTAAACGTGAAAAGAAGGCTTATCAGAAATGGCTCCAAACAAGGGCCGAGGCAGACAGGGATTTGTACGTAGATGAAAGAAACAGAGTGAAACAAATAGTTTTTGAATCCAAAAAGAAGTCATGGGAAGATTTTGGTAACAACCTGGAAAGGCTAGGTCAAGCAGCAGGGAAACCTTTCTGGATAGTAATAAAGAATCTTAGGAAGGGAGGGAAAAAGGAATGAACAGTGTTTTGAGTAATTCAGTTGAACTCATAATAGATCCCAGGGCATCACTGGAGAGGTGGAGGGAGTATTTTGAACATCTTCTCAATGTAAAAGGAAATCATCCTGGTGGTGTTGTTGACAGCCAAGCTCATGGGGAGGAGGAAAATGATGTTGGTGAAATTATGCTTGAGGAAGTGGAAAGGATGGTAAACAAACTCCATTGTCATAAGGCAGCAGGAATAGATGAAATTAGACCTGAAATGGTGAAGTATAGTGGGAAGGAAGCGATGAAATGGCTTCATAAAGTAGTAAAATTAGCATGGAGTGTTGGTAAGGTACCTTCAGATTGGAGAAAAGCAGTAATTTCACCTATCTATAAGCAAGGGAACAGGAAGGATTGCAACAACTATCGAGATATGTCACTGATTAGTATACCAGGCAAAGTATTCACTGGTATTTTGGAAGGGAGGGTGTGATCAGTGGTTGATAGGAAGTTGGATGAAAACCAGTGTGGTTCCAGACAGAGGGGCTGTCAGGATCAGATTTTCAGTATGCGTCAGGTAACTGAAAAATGTTACGAGAGGAACAGACAGTTGTGTTTACGTTTTGTAGAATACAAATCTAGAGAAAGCATATGACAGAATACCGAGGGAAAAGATGTTCGCCATACTTGGGGACTATGGAATTAAGGGTAGATTATTAAAATCAATCAACAGCATTTGTGTTGACAATTGGGCTGCAGTGAGAATTGATGGTAGAATGACTTCTTGGTTCAGGGTACTTACAGGCGTTAGACAAGGCTGTAATCTTTTACCTTTGCTGTTCGTAGTTTAAATGGATCATCTGCTGAAAGGTATTAAGTGGCAGGGAGGGATTTAGTTAGGTGGAAATGTAGTAAGCAGTCTGGCCTATGCTGACGACTTGGTCCTAATGACATATTGTGCCGAAAGCCTGCAGTCTAATATCCTGGAACTTGAAAATAGGTGCGATGAGTATGGTATGAAAATTAGCCTCTCGAAGACTAAATTGATCTCGGAAGGTAAGAAAGTGAACAAAATTGAATGTCAGATTGGTGATACAAAGCTAGAACAGGTCGATAATTTCAAGTATTTAGGTTGTGTGTTCTCTCAGGATGGTAATATAGTAAGTGAGATTGAATCAAGGTGTCGTAAAGCTAATGCAGTGAGCTCGCATTTGCGATCAACAGTATTCTGTAAGAAGGAAGTAAGCTCCCACATGAAACTATCTTTACATCGGTCTGTTTTCAGACCAACTTTGCTTTACGGGAGCGAAGGCTGGGTGGACTCAGGATATCTTATTCATATTAGATTAGGTTAGGAATGAAGTCTTAAAGGAAGTAGATGAATATTGTTACTTGGGTAGTAAAATAACTAACGATGGCAGAAGTAAGGAGGACATAAAATGCAGACTAGCACAAGCAAGGAAGAGCTTTCTTAAGAAAAGAAATTTGCTCACTTCAAACATTGATATCGGAATTAGAAAGATGTTTTTGAAGACTTTCGTATGGAGCGTGGCATTGTATGGAAGTGAAACATGGACGATAACTAGCTCAGAAAGAAAGAGAATAGAAGCTTTTGAAATGTGGTGTTACAGAATAATGCTGAAGGTGAGATGGATAGATCGAATCACGAATGAAGAGATACTGAATCGAATTGGTGAGAGGAGATCGATTTGGCTAAATTTGACGAGAAGAAGAGATAGAATGATAGGACACATCTTAAGACACCCAGGACTTGTTCAGTTGGTTTTTGAAGGAAGTGTATGGGGGTAAGAACGGTAGGGGTAGACCAAGATATGAATATGACAAGCAGATTAGAGCAGATGTAGGATGCAGTAGTTACGTAGAAATGAAAAGGTTAGCACAGGATAGGGTGGCATGGAGGGCTGCATCAAACCAGTCTATGGACTGATGACTCAAACAACAACAACAAGTTAGATTAACAGACATGAAAGTAGCAAGAATGATCTCTGGTACAAATGGGTGGGAACAATGGCAGGAGGGTACTCAGAATGATGAGATAAAGGCTAATTTAGGAATGAACTCGATGGATGAAGATGTACGCATAAACCGCCTTTGGTGGTGGGGTCATGTGAGGCGAATGGAGGAGGATAGGTTACCTAGGAGAATAATGAACTCTGCTATGGAGGGTAGGAGAAGTAGAGGTAGACCAAGATGACGATGGTTAGACTCGGTTTCTAATGATTTAAGGATAAGATGTATAGAACTAAATGAGGCCACAACAATAGTTGCAAATCGAGGATTGTGGCAACGTTTAGTAAATTCACAGAGGCCTGCAGACTGAACGCTGAAAGGCATAACACTCTATAATGATAATGTATGTATGTATCTGTGTTGTTCATTTAAAATTTAGTGCTTGACAGTAATGTATTTTAGTGTACCATTTGCTACCGAGGTAGACACCTCATTTGCAAATAAAGAGATTTTGATTTGATTTGATTTGATTTGATTTGACTGCCTGCCTGCCGCGACGCACTACGGTCACAGCTGAGAGGTACTGCACGGTCCTTTCGAAGCTCAGAGCTGCAATCAAATTAAAACGTCTTGGACTTCTGCCTCAGAAAGTGTTGCTCTTTCATGACAACACACGCCCCCATTCAGCTCAGAGGACTCAGGATTTGCTGCAGAACTTCAAGTGGGACCTTTTTCCACATCCACCTTATTCTCTGAATCTCTCCCCTAGTGATTACAATGTAATTCACACAACTCAAGTTGCACCTTGGAGGCTATCGGTTTGAAACTGATGAAGAGGCGGAAGTTGAGGTGAACTGCTGGCTACGGAGACAGGACCCAACCTGGTATGAAGAAGATATTTAAAAAACTGCTGCCAAGATACCAAAAAGTGTTTGGTCAGAAAGGGTGACTATGTGGAAAGTAGTGTACGAGTTGTAGAATGAAAATAAAATATTTCACAAGTTTAAATAACCGCTTGAATTTTTTGTAAAATGTATGTACATTCTGTCAGTGATTCTGCTGGTGGGATCCTCAAGAGCTCTGCCATCAGTTGTCATAGATGGCCTAGGCATTACTGAAGAGGCGTACTAGGGAAATGAGGTGTGAGGTAGTTTCCCGTTGCTTTCCTCACCGAGCCAGAAGTTGCTATTACGTATCAGTCTGCCAAGCCCACTGAAATGCATACACCAACTGACCCTATGAGCAACATCTTCACACCATTCATAGCAGGGACTGGCTGCATAAGGATTGGCATTACTAGCATCGCTCATACCTCAGTCACTTTCATATTGTCAAAGCCAAGGGTAAGACAGAGACAGAATTATGAAAGTAACAAAATTGCTCGAGCCTATACCAGAAGACATAGTGCACTGTAAACACTAGGTCCTGCCAGCAAAGGCATTTTTGTAAAATAGGGAAACTTATTAGGTGGCCCTCGTACATGTTCTCCAAAGGCTGAATCCCGATTGTATCCAATCGTATTTTTGTGTTCTTTGTATCTGGTGTAGAAATTATGTTTTGTTGGGTCTATATATGTTGGGTTACAATTTGGTTTCTGACATTTGAGTTCATAAAATTCTGATTTAGCTAAAAGGTCTTATTTTTTGTTTAGGTTACATTTGCTGATGTGTCTTTGCAATGTGTTGTTAATTATGAAGGCTACTTTAAGACAGTGTTTATTTTTAATATTAGCTATTTTATGCGTGTTCCCATTGTCGGCTTATTTACCTACTGTGCCAGAAGGGTGGTTGTTTTCTATTGCGATTTGTTTTATTGTTTGTATTTCATTAAGAAATCTGTTGTCCTAATTGGTATGGAAATTGCTCTGTGTATCATTGTATTCAATCTCCACAAAAAGGTGAAGGTGTTTACAAGAGTATGCAGACAAGAGGCCTCGGTAGGCTTGTAGATTAGAGTGGAAACTTCATCATTGATACAGATCAACAGCTACAGCTATGGAAGTCTTATGTGGAAGAACTCCTCAAGGACTTGAGGCTGGACGACCCTGGCATCCTTGAGGTAATGAGCGGCCTCAGGATCACAAAGTGCAAACTGCAGGAGGCGATTACGAAAACAAAGAATCGTAAGGCTGCATGTTCTGATAAAGTTTACAGGGAAGTGCTAAAGTTGCTAGGCTCCAACGGAATCACAGTACTGTGCTGCTTATTCAGCAAACTGTATGACATTGGCAGTATTCCATATGACTGGCTGAAGTCAACTTTTGTTACCCTTCTGAAGAAACAGAGTGCAAAAGAATACGGTGGTTACCATACCATCAACCTGATGAGTCATGCATTAAAGTTTCTTCTTCGCATCCTTCATGCTAGAATCTATGGGCTGATAGAATCAGGCATCTGCGGCTCCCAGTTTGGTTTTAATAAATAATGTTATTGTTTTTACGTCACACTAACTACTTTGATGGTTTTCGGAGACGCCAAGGTGCCAGAATTTAGTCCCGCAGGAGTTCTTTTATGTACCAGTAAATCTACCGACATGAGGCTAACATATTTGAGCGCCTTCAAATACCACAAGACTGACCCAGGATCGAACCTGCTAAGTTGGGCTCAGAAGGCCAGCGCTCTACCGTCTGAGCCACTTAGACCAGCAGTTTGGTTTTAGGAATGGGCTTGAAATATGAGAGGTTCTCGTCAGCATTCAGGTTTTGGTGCAGCACTACCGTGATGATAACTGCTATGTCATTTTCTGTTTCATTGACTTTGGAAATTTTTTCAATCAGTCACTACTGATCTGCATTTAGGGCAGTCGCCCAGGTGGCAGATTCCCTATCTGTTGTTTTCCTAGCCTTTTCTTGAATGATTTCAAAGAAATTGGAAATTTATTGAACATCTCCCTTGGTAAGTTATTCCAATCCCTAACTCCCCTTCCTATAAAGAAATATTTGCCCCAATATGTCCTCTTGAATTCCAACTGTATCTTAATATTGTGATCTTTCCTACTTTTAAAGACACCACTCAAACTTAATCGTCTGCTAATTTCATTCCACGCCATCTTTCCACTGACAACTCGGAACATACCACTTATAAGAATAAATTGACAAGAGGGTTCATCTTTTCAATATAATATACCAAGTAAATGATAATTATTACATAAGTCTTGAGACTGGTTTCAGCCATCTTAATGGCCATCTTCAGCCAAATAATAATTAAACAGACCATGTGATAACTAAAACATATGTATACCAGGCAAAGACAATGTTGTAGGAATAATTATAACATTAAAATATATATAATAACAGAAATTAAGGTTATGATCTTCTTGTCACAATATGATGTCTTTAATTTGACTTAGGACATCAGGCAAAGAAGTAAATCTGGAAATGATAGCCAGAATTAGGAATGAATGAATATATAGAAAAGAAATCAAAAAGGAGAAATATTAAGAGACTCACCTCTAATGTCAGATGTAGAACAAGGCCATGTAAACAAAGAAGTGGATAGGGAACAAGCACTGACTTGCTGTAGGAAGCAGGCAATGTGAACAAAGGAGTAGATAGAATGAGGAGGGGAGTGTTTAAGGGAGGTGGGTTGGGGAGGAGAGAAGGGGTGTCTAAGGTGGGGCTGAAGGATGAGGAAAGAAAGACTGCTGCTGAGAGGGAAATTTAAAGAGATTATAAAAGAAAGAATTATTTTTATCTGAGGCAAGGTCAAATAAAATGTTTGATTTCTCTGAAATTTTATTTAGATTGAAGTTAGGATTGAAGAACTGTTCTAGATGGATAAAACAGTTTTCCATAATATTGAGCAGGGGGCCTTTTTGCATAACTTTGAGAATTTTCATGTCTTGGTTGATATTTGTAAACTTATGGTTACTATCACCCATGTGTTGCCCCATGGCCGAAAATCTATTATATTTCAGGGCGTTAATATGCTCTAAGTATCTTGTATGAAAGCTCCTACCTGTTTGACAAACATAAGATGTGTTACAATTATTACAATTGAGTCTATAAACACCTCATTTGGTGAACTTATTTCTATGATTAATAGAATTGGTATTGTGTAAAATGTTATTAAGGATTTGTGGAATCATAGACTCAGATTACCTCAAAATGGCAGACGTACTAGTTGAATGTGTAGAATGTGCTCCATAAAAGAATACTAAAACTACATTCATAATTCATCAAATACTCACACTCGTAACTTCAATAGTAAATTTTAGAAATAGTCCAACCTACTGTATATGACAGCTAAGTTTATACAGATTTTTTAAAAGAAACATTTTAAGTTTACTTCAACAGCAGTACCCAACAACACAATTTGATTTTGAATTAGAGGAAAGTAACACAATTCACAGTCTGGACATAAAAGACATGCATTCCAACATACTGATATCTAGAACAATATATATTATAAGTGATAGGAATCCACGTGATGATGAGATGGAAGAGGAAGATGCGCCTCAAACCGTTCAACAGAGTTTGACTCTTGTGCAGGCAACAAACGTGGCACGTAGTCTTCAGGATTTTCTTCTGTCACAAAACGATGTGCCAGAATCTGTGTTAAATTCAGCTGCAATGGTTGCCGACTACCGTGAATATTTATTTGTATCTGGGAGTGTTCAGAAGAAAATCATAGACTTTTCCAAAAAATGAAGTCTAGGACATAATGTATCGGTACAGGGTAAAAATGGATGTGCTGGAAACTTCTTGCAAGTACCTGTACTTCATATCATTACTTCATCTATATATATATGTATGTATCCTAATTTTCCTCTCATTTAATAAATACAGTATTAATGTTTTTTATGTGTAAATTCATGTTGAAATAATGTAGATTCTTCAACAGGTTTAGCAATGGGTGAATTCTTAAGAATTGACTTATTTCAGTATAACAAAATTTCACTATAACAAATTAATTTCTGAGGTCTCCAAAATTTTATTATACTGGTATTTTACTGCAATGAACTTAACTATAGAGGGTAAGGAAAGTCAAGAGACCAAGGCAATGATGATTATACTCAGTTTTCAATGATTTCAGAGGTATGGAACTAAACGAGGTTAGCTAGTTAAAAGTAGAGTTTTGTGAAGATGTTTAGTTAATTCACAGGGGCTTGAAGACATTATACTGGAAGGCATAACAGTCTATAATGAAGTATGTCTGGATTAAAAATTTCACTAATGTATCTGTAAAGTTATTAAAATAATGTTCATATTACATTTTTCCAGATTTGATGTATAGTGAAATTTTTTCCTGAACACTGCTTTAATTTTGCAGGAGATGAGACCATTTCAATGGTTAGTGACACATGGAGCACTGATGTGCTTGCAAGTGACAGTGAGACCATTGAGCAGTCGGACCGCAGCAACTACTCCAACACAATCACAGAAAGTGCAGTACAGCAGCTCACGGAGGCTACTCAGGTAATAAGTTTGGAATTGGGAGCTGTACTGTCAACCAAAATATTATGTGCACTTGAGTTTGGAGATAGTTCATGAAATTACTAATAGGCCTATAGAAAATACAATAACACCATAATTTTCCTTTTCTTCATTTCACGTTAGGTCGTAGGTTTCGAATTTTTAATTTATATTTTAATATTTTTTGTCACTGGTGGAATGCAAAAGTGCTCACTTTAAAGTATGTTTCAACCCTGCGTCAGCTTTAAGACATGTTTTCTCCAAAACCTTCTAGAATCAAATTCAAATTTTAACTCTGTGTATTATATATTGTTTATAATTTTCAGAATTTTATATTTCCAAGAAAAATTTACTGTCATTGTTGTAAGGTAACTTTTCCTTGGTTTAGGGTGGTTGGAAAATTGCTTTCTTGATCGCCTTGTGATCTTTATATATCCAGTGGTTATCTGTATGACTGTGATATACATAAATTAATTCCCTTTCTTTATATCACTTTGTATTTATATTGCGTACAATGATACGAATCAGTTGTTGGCTGATACAGGGAATTCCGTATAGTGTCCACATTATTTAAGTTGGAAAGTTGGGGAAATAATGTTGGTCAGGAAAGTTAGGGAACTAGACAAAAAGTCTGGAAAGTCAGGAAAATCTTCCCCATTGATGGATTTGAAGGGATATTTTTATGCTGTAGTCTGCCGTAACTGACGCTATTATAGCATTTCTTTTTCAGGAATTTTTTCTCAATAAGTGCACAACAATTCTACAATTTTCATTGTGCCTTTGTCATTTCTTTCAACCATTTTATGCTTTTCTCTTTTATTTCAGCTTAAGGATGCTTACTTGAAACTCACCACAATGGCTAACAAGCAGTGTATGGTGCATTTAATAAACTTTGGCTAGACAATAAAGTGTTTCCTAATTGAGCGGCTGGTTGGACATATTGATAAATGATGCAAAATGATGTAAAAAACATGAAAGCTAATTTTCCCAGCCAACAATCTTTCTCTGCAAAGAAAGATGCTTCTACTCTATCTCTACTAAA
Organism: Anabrus simplex; assembly: GCF_040414725.1. Lineage (NCBI taxonomy): Eukaryota > Metazoa > Arthropoda > Insecta > Orthoptera > Tettigoniidae > Anabrus > Anabrus simplex. The sequence goes on along the minus strand of NC_090265.1, from coordinate 1,549,095,647 downwards.
AGATGTGCAGCCAACAGTAAACAGTACATCCACTGTACAGCACTGCCATGAACAAGTCAAATAAGTTAAAAATTTTGTGTGTAAATGAAGCCATGTGGGCTCTCCAGGTTGTCATTGGGAAGATGTATCTCAACTCTTGCGATGAAACCTCCGCAGCATTCAAAACAATGTTCCCAGACAATAAAATTGCTCAAAGTTGTACAGTGGACAAGACTAAGGCTTCCAATGTCATAAATCGTGGATTAGCCCCATATTTTAAAGAAAGTTTGCAAAATGACATAAAACAGTGCTCTGACTACGTTTTTTGTTTTGACGAATTGTTAAACATATTTGCTGAAAGAGGACAAATGGACTTGTGTGTGAGGTTTATGGATGTAAATCTTCAAAACGCAGTCCAGCGACGTTTCTACTCTCCGAGACCTCAGCAGCTGTAGGGAGGTGCGCATAGTTCTTGACCTTACAAGGAACGTGCACGTGTTCGACCTAGCATCAATAGCCAGTCTGAATCTCAGCTGTTATCATGGTGAGGCAGTTACCATTGCAACACTGTATTTTCGTATGTAAAAGTTATTTTAAGTATGAGTCGGCTTGACGAGGACACAATACATTTGTTCAGTAATTTCCTGGTAAAGTGCCTCCTTCATGAGCACAGATTGATGTCATTATAAATAAATTTGAAATTACTGGCTCAGTGCTCAATTAAAAAAATGCAGGCACATGAACGGGTTTTAACAGAACTAAGGTTATGTTACAAGGAGATTCCCACCTTACAATACTTATCAATTCCTTATAGCTAGTTTATTATTTACATAACATAATCCAGCTTAATCTCTTGAGTATAATACTAAATAGAACGTTTTGTTCCAGTTATGGAACATATTCAGCTAAAAGATTTAACGTCATGGTTTTCCGTAATTTCCCATTTTCACACCAGGCAAATGCTGGGACTGTACCTTAATAAAGGCCACGGCCACTTCCTTCCCACTCCTAGCCCTTTCCTGTCCAATCATCGCCATAAGACCTATCTGTGTCGGTGCGACGTAAAGCAACTAGGAAAAAAGAAAAAAAAGAAAAAGAAAAAAAAGATTTAACAAAAGTTGACAAGACAAATAAAACGCTTGTGATTATGATAATGATGAGATGTTCATTTATGTTGGGTTAAAATTTTCCAAGGAGTCAATGTCCAAGTTAACAAATAAAATCGACATAAGGGCTCTTCTTTCTGGCTGGAGAAGTATCTACTTGTTGAATCTTGAGGGTGAAATTAAGAATATAAAAGATTTTCTTAAAGTATGATTTTACATGTTATAAATTTCATAATTGGTCCGTACTGAAATGTACATTAGTTTTTTATCAAATCAAAATCTCTTTATTTGCAAATGAGGTGTCTACCTCGGTGGCAAATGGTACACTAAAATACATTATTGTCAAGCACTAAATTAAATTAACAAGAGAAGAAAATTTTCCTATAATACAATATTAATATATTATACAATTTACGCTAACAATTTTTTCTATTAAACACACAGCTCATCCTTAATAAATTTATATTGTTTACAAAATTCTACTAATAATATCTCCTGTACTACTTACAAATATAGTCAACTGATATACAGTATGTGGAATTACTTCAAATGATACTGTACAACTGGTATAAGATTAAAATTTACATTGCATTTATTTACTTTTTTTCCTTTACCCATTCTGGAACCTAAGTAGCATAACGACCTGCTGCATCTTAACCAGAGTTTTAAAATGTTAAAAAATTTATTAGGATCAACCTATTCCATACAGCTGAGTTTTTAAAATTAAAATTTACATCTTGTTATACTAATTTGATGGGACATGTTTCGCCCATTATATGGGCATCATCAGCCGTACTCTCTTGCATCACTTTAGCTAGCAGAGACTTACACGTCAACACTCAGTTGTGAATCTTTCATTACTTATTCAACAAAAACAAGACGACTATGGACTCACTTTACAAATTACGAGTTTAATGGATCCAACAACCCTATCACGTACACAGCGTCATACTATACGTTAACACTACAAGTTTCCAACAAGAAAGTTTCAGTGTCATCTTAAATAATTAAGCTAGTTAAGGTTCATTTTTAACCTTTTCTACAACTTCAAATTAGGTTGCCTTTAACTAGATTCCACTCTTACTTTGATACTGTAACCCAAGACCTCAACTTTAGCCATAGACTTTCTTATTATTTAAATTATCGGTGTAAAATCGCACCATCATTATTAGTTTTTCTCACAAACATTTTTAAACAAGTTTTAATTGTGTAAATTGTCATTTAAGAACTCACAACAATTTCACATGTTTTTATAATACTCACATTTCTCTAAAGCAATCAGGATCCTGATCTTTATCCTTTAAGCATGAGAGTATGGCTGATGATGCCCATATAATGGGCAAAACATGTCCCGTCAAATTAGTATAACAAGATGTAAATCTTAATTTTAAGAATCCAACTGTATTGAATAGGTTGATCCTAATAAACTTCTGTAACATTTTAAAACTAAAATATGATTGTCTGGGGAACTCTTGAAAACAACCGTAGCTGAAGTTAAATTTAGACTGTTGAAATAAGTCTGAAACGAGAGAGAAATTAAAGTAAGAAAAGTGGTATTTTAAAGGAGAAAAACCTTGTAAGAATATAAATTGGTGAGGTGTATAAGGATATATAAAATTATTTACCTCATAGTTGGTCATGTTATGTTTAGCGTACTCCCTTAATAATTTATTAAGGTGCGCTCGAAAGAGCATTACTTAACCTAGTAAAAACATTTACAACTGGCTAAGTTTGTACGTGTGTGAAGAGCTTGTGGTAGGCGAGGGGAAGTGGAAGGTGAAGTAGGGAAAGTAATGGGAATGCTTTGTAGGGTGAAGCTAACAGAGGAGAAGCATGTTGGATGTATTTCCGGATCCTTTTTGATGGCTTTCCTAGATAAATCCAATTTGGTAGCCTCTTGTAACATTATATTGATATTCTGTTATTTCGTTAAACACTCACAAAATTAGCACAACAAGTAGGGGTTTTGGTTTCTCTGCACACAGAACTACAAAGCTGTTACACATCAAACTGTACAGGTTTACACGGGCCCATTGTTTAATACCTGGTAATCTAGCCACAAGAGTGAGATGTTGTGAGTGGTATCTTGCATCATTGAATGATCATTTATTCGACCCACAGCTTGTGTTCTTTTCGGATGAGGCCTGGTTTCATCTTAATGATCATCTGAACAGTTGCAACTAACGCTATTGGTGTGCAGAAAATCCGAATGGTGTTCATGAAGTCCCTCATGAAGGATAACACTTCCAGTATTTTTTATAAGGTAAGATTTCATATAGGATTGTATACAGGCTTAACGCAGGGTGGCCGTGCATGACGTAAATTGGGCTAGGCAGCTTCTGCAGCGCAGAGTACAAACACTATGCGCTTGGTTTGGGTTTTTAAGAGAGATCCTGTATTTTTAGACAGGGCAACTGCAGATCTCGTATTAGATGGGTTTACATACGGACTCTTCTTACCTTTAGAAAGTAGTTTGCAAGTTTCAGTGGATGGGCCGAATGGTAACCTTAGTTTTTTTTAAACTTGAAAATCATTTACATGTGCTAAACCCCGAGGGCAAATCTCTTCTTAACTCATTGCGGACCGTGGACGGCGTAAGACGTTTAAGCTTGCCCCTATGCTGCGGGCTGTGGACGGCGTAAGACGTTTAATGTTCCGCGCCAAGCAATGCTGTTTATATTCATCATCTATGCATTCTTACACCGTAGTCAGTGTTACTGGTTGTAGCAGGAAGATGGATGACCTTTTTGAGATAACCCTCACATTGAGTGGGCTCATGTTTATCTTAGCTGTTTTAGCGGGAATATCTCAGCACTTCCTCGCGCGTCAAGACGGTACTTGAGATTCCACTGCAATGCGTGTCGTTCTTACCGAGTGTAGTATAAAGGCTTATAAAACAAAGTTTCTTACAGAAGATTAATTATTAGATATTGTTCACAATGATTATTCTGGTTATGAACTTATTCCTGAAATAGACTCGGATAGTGAAAGTGAGAGTGACAAGGATATTCCGATTCCCGAATTCGATAGGCCTATAGAGAAAAGTGAAGTGCCTGATGTATATCATCCTAGTTATTGTCCACCTGTTCCACCATTTACAGAGAATTCAGGTATAAACGTTCTAATAGAAAATAAGCAGGAAATTTTGAGTTACGTGAGTATTTTCATGAATCACGAATTTTATCAGTATGTGTGTGAGCAGACCAATCTATAGGCGAGTCAAGTGATAAGTGCGGTGCCCCGGCCTTTCACAAAGAATTCGATCGTGCAATCGTGGAAACCGATTAGTCCAAAATCCTGATATAAAAATGTACTGGACGGAAGACCCTGTTTTTCATACTCCGATATTTTCTAATACAATGTTCCGAATACGCTTCCTTCATATTCTTTCATTTCTTCACTTCGGTGACAGTAATCATTATGCCGAAAATACAGATAGGCTGTATAAAATTAGACGTATTTTGAAACCTGTGACACCAGATATCACACGCTAAATATTTACTAGAGGTAAGCACAAAGTATCATTTTTCTAACATTTATAGTTTACGAGTAATTGTAAATTGTATTAAGCGATGCACGTCAAGAGGGCCGGGCATGAAAATGGCTGGTCCAGGCATTCAAGTGTCCTGCTCAGAAGCAGGTACTGAATGTGTTAATATAGGCATATGCAGTTTGCATACTGTGAATGGAGACATGAAAACTGGAGTCTCCTATTAACTGGGACCTTTTTCACTTTATCTGTACAATCTTTTTAAAGATTGCCCTGTTCAGCATGCTAAATATCCAGACATAACAATGTGTACCACATTTCCTTAAGAGTTCACTGCAATTATATGGTTGTAAAATGGATACTCTGTTGATCAAGCTCTTAAAATATGTCATCACATTGACAAATTTGTTAAACTTATACGATAAAAATTTTTTGCGAAATAGTGCACTGGAAAAAAACCACTTCAATACTTTAGAGAAGCTGTAAAGAATTCACTACTTAAGGCAAAATTAAATGCTTTTCTCAGAAGATTTCAAAGTCAGAAACCTATGATGCCTTACCATTTTTACATCGCATGAAGAACTGATGAAAAACATAATGAGATTTATTATGTCTGAAAAGGTAGCTGAAGAAACTACTTCCCAAAAGTTAATAAATTTAGACTTGCAAGATAGTGCCAGCCTGTTTTTAGTAGAAAAAGTGGATATTGGTTAAGCTGCCAAGAGCTTACTGAAACAATTTAAATGTTCTTAAAAGGAAAAGTTACTTTAAGATTGAGTATAAAAATTTCTTGATCAGTATGTTGGAAAAACTGAGAGAGAAAAGTCCTAAAAAATCATATTTAGGAAGGGGTCTCACTATACTAAACCCTAAAATATTGCTCAAATCCAGCTTGGCAATGGAAAAGATTGATGTCGTTTTTGAAAATGTGCACAGCCATTCAAGAATATGTGATAAAAGTGCTGAAAATGCTAAACGACAATTCTGTTTGCAGGAATCAACAAACAAATTAATGACTTAATTTCTAAAAGAATGGATGACTTGGGATTGGATAAATTTTACTCCAGTCTTTTAGGAGAAGGTGAGCAATATGAAGATCTCTAGTCTGTAATGAAACTTTGCATTTGTTGAGACAGGCTTTTCTGTTAAGAAACATTTACTTGTTGAAAATCTTCTAAAAGAATCACTTGTGTCCCAAAGAATAATTTGTGATAGTGTGAATCTCGTAGGTGGTTTGAAGAATGTTACTGTCAATAGAAGTTTACTGACCTTGATCTGAACTTCAAGAGTAATTCAGTAAAAGATACACTATAGCATATTTAATATAGAAGAAAAAGAAAACCAGTTAGAAGAGAAAGAAAGAAAATGGAGAAAAAAATTAAATTACAGTCGAAAGAGCTGAAGGAAAAACAAAAAAATTCAAAATTGAAAGAGAAAAGCAGGATGATGAAAGTGAAAAGAAGAAAATTCTTCTAGAAACCATAAAATAAAAACATCTTTTTGATAAGTGCAAACGTTTCTCTTTCATTCCTATTTTTTCTGACTGATTTGTCTTCAAATTTGAACACTGTTTTGAATATAGACCTAGACTAGTTGGAATTCGTCATATTCACCTGCATTACAAACGCAGTTGCTTTTGATCTCGGTAGTGCTTGAAATCCACACAACTTACTATTAGGCTAATGAAGTTTAATTTTTATATTAAATATGCTATGGTGTACCTTTTACTGAATTACTCTATTAAAAAGAAGTCGATTCTTACTCTGTTTCCCAAAATTCTAGTTCATTTCTTTTAATAACTTAATTCCAATATTTATTAAACTTGCATTTTGTTTAACTTGTTTCATTACATATGGAACTATTTTTGGTACTTGAAAATACTTTCATTCACATGTTACATAAATACATTACAAATACATGTTAATTTATTGTTGTTATAAACAACTTTTGATCTCAAGCATGCTTTAAATCCATGTGAAATAGTATTAGATTACTGTGGTAAAATAATTTTCATATTTGAATTACTCTATTAATAAGTCAGTTGTAACTTTGTTCCTTGGAAAGGTTAAGATAAATGTATATGTTACTTGTTACCATTAAAATATTGATTTTTATATGTAAAGTGCCATCGAGTAAAACCCGTAAGTAAAAAGATGTTACATGTAATTTCAATAAAAGCCGGGCTGAGTGGCTCAGACGGTTAAGGCGCTGGCCTTCTATCCCCAACTTGGCAGGTTTGATCCTGGCTCAGTGCGGTGGTATTTGAAGGTGCTCAAATACGACAGCCTCGTGTCGGTCGATTTACGGGCATGTAAAAGAACTCCTGCGGGACTAAATTCTGGCACCTCGGCGTCTCCGAAGACCATAAAAGTAGGTAGTGGGATGTAAAGCAAATAACATTATTATTATTATTATTATTATTATTATTATTATTATTATTATTATTAATTTCAATAAGTAACTTAAAAAAAGGAAGAGGAGAGAGAATTAGGTCAGCTCTGAGGATGGTGGAGGCTGGAATTTTCTTTTTTCTTCCTTATAAAACATGCTGTTCGATGTACTAACTTGTCACTCATCTTTTGTGAAAGGAAAATTCTTCTTTGTAGGTCGGGGAAAGTCAGGAAATTTAAGAGAAAATTTCTTTGGACACTGTGGTTCTGAGACGTTGCTGTGATAGCCCAGGACACCGCCCCATGCCACGCCTCACTTGGAGTTGAATGTACTGATTACAAGTTGCATGTATAGTAACGTTTGCTTAAAAGTTTCCTCCAATAGGCTATTTAATAATTATCTGTGATTAGCATTGAAACATATTGTATTATAAGGTCATGTAAAACACTTCCCATCAGCTTTTCTGATGAGGGTTTTGGACCTCCAATATCAGCTTTAAAATGTGTACACTTTGTTTTTGTAGAGTACTCCTGTGAACTCCCTTGAAAATAATACACTCAGTTACCAGCGAAAAAGTGTACAAGATAATATTCTTGAAAATAAAACTGAATTAATCCCTGATATAAAATATTGTGTAGCCTGTTACTTCAATACTCAAACTTCCTAAGATCTGTGGAAAACCACAATTTAGTGTATAAAATTAGTATTACAGTATTACTATTTTTTATAACTACATCATTGTTTTTCTGTATCTATTTACCAGAAAAGTAATATTCTCGTGCATGTTTTAACTGCACTCATCGTGACCTTTTAATAGCATTTGTTTCATAGCTAATCATAGGAAATTACAGTGAAACCTCGTCAGTGCGTTCCTCATTAACACCTTTTCCCGTTCAGCATGTAAATTCGAAGTCCCGATTTTCACCGTATTAAATCTACATAAAAATACCTCATTTATCGCATCACGAATTTTCGCTATTACCGCTTAGTGCAATCACATTTTTCCTAGCCCTGAAAATGTTATTTGTCATCCCTTGTGAAATAAACTTGATTTCCGACTCGGGGAAGATCCATCGCCACAGTTGCGTGATTACGAGAAAAGGCCTTAAATTCCTGAATTTCACAGGATAAGTTGCATGTTGGGGGAGCAAGCTATTAGCCTCAGGAATGTTCAATTTTGCATGCCAATTAGCAGCTAGATTGCTGAATAACACAGTGAGTCTATTTGTGCTTGTATTTTGCATTCCATTCAGAAGTTAGAAATTTATTTTACGTTGAGTGGTACACTGAAGTGTAGCGAATATTTGTCGCATGATAAGGCAGCCTTTATCTGGATTAGGAGCATATAAACAAACCTATCGCATCACGAATTTTTGCTATTACCGCTTAATAAGAGTACGATCACATTTTTCCTAGCCCTGAAAATGTTATTTGTCGTCCCTTGTGAAAGAAAGTTGATTTACAACTCGGGTAAGAGCCATCACCACTGTTGCGTAGTTATGGAAAAAAGTGAGCCTGTGTGTTCTTGTGCTGTTATTCCATTCGGAAGTTAGACATTCTTTTTGTGTGTTGTGTGGTACAATGAAGTTTTTTGCGTGATACGGTAGCCTATATCTGGGTTAGGAACATAAGTTGAACATAATTGTGTGAAAATGACTAGCGTGGGGCATATTTGTCTTGTGATAGCCTAGGTATGGATACGGAAAAAGTGAAATTCCTTTCTAATGAAGACATTAATATCTTGCAGAAAGTGGACTGGCATCCGTATCTTTAAGCGTGCATAGGTCGCGAATGTTGAACTCGCACCTTCGAGATTCGACGTGGTCAAAGTTTTCAAAAAGCCGGCCAAAATCATTCTGTCGCAGTCGCACATGACAGAGTGTAGCCTCCAATTCATTGTCTAAGAGTGTGTCCAGAAAATAATGTTTTATAACCCACTGCTCCGAAATAAAAGGCTTCTACTAACATTTGTTTTAGAAAAAGTGTGATCTGCAATATTAGACCTGTATGTAGATACAAGACTTACCTGGGGAAATACAAACATCAGAACTCTGTAAGAGATTAGCCAGGGTGTGTTATCTGCTGCAGAAACTGAAAACCTTTATCATTCGGGATATGCTTCTTGCATCTTATCATGCTTTCTTTCTCTCTCATATACTGTATGGGATCAGGTTATGGGGCAATTGTCCTACATCAAATTATTTATTTATTTGGCAGAAAAAGGCAGTTCGTCTAATTGCTGGATTAGAATTTAGAGACTCATATAAAACTTCCTTTGTGAGCCTAAAAATGATGACAGTTCTTTGTTTATATATTCTTACAAATATTATGCATGTAAAAGAGAACCTTTCCAAATTTAAAGAAAGATCTACAATTCATATGCACAACACAAGATACAAGAATGAGGATACTCCTCACTCCAGGCTTAGTAAAAGCACAAACAGCCACTGTTACCAACAGCTTAAGATGTACAATAAGCTTTCATTACCAATTCGAACATTAGACAAAAGTGCATTTAACAGGGTACTGTCGCAATTTTTAAGGAGAAAGGCATTTTATAGCATAGAAGAGTTTCTAGAATGTGTTATTTCAAAAACTGACCTAATATAGGTAGTTAAATTAATTTTTCTAATGACTCAGGCATTATGGCTGAAATGTTGTCTATAGATTATTTGTGTTAATACTGACAATACCTAGCATACATTTCCTGTACTTGACGGTGGAAGCAATAAACTGTCTAATCTATCTAAACTATCCATTTTTTTGGCCCCATTCGTATGTTTCCATATTTGTTGTTGGGTGTTTTTTCACACAGTTCAGTGCATTTGTAATGCTATAAGCCCCATCCGAAGAAGTTTTCATATTTGTTCTTTAGTGTTTTTCACACCTTTTAATACTTTTCTCTCATCTCGAGAAATGGTAGATATAGTTTTCACTGTACCCGCAAATACAAGACATAAAATGCCTTCATTTTACAAAGGAATATGGAATGATTCTAATATCTTGTAAATACCTTTGTGTCGGAAAAAATCGAATCTAGTGTTTCCATATCCCTGTTGGATAGTTTTTATTCGTATACTCAGCGGTATGTTTTCTTGCTTAACATGTTTATTTTTGTTGTCCCCTGCAGAAATGTTTTAACAAGATTTTACTGTATTCAAAACTGGAGGAAACATTTAAACAGGTGGTGAAGCTAATGATGCTGTACATGCAACTTGTAATCAGCGGAGTCAACTGGCGCGGTGTCCCAGGCTATCGTGGCAATGTTGCAAGACTTTTCCTGCATCGGCTGACTGCTCACCCATATTATTCTACATAATACAAACTGATATAAAGAAAGGGAATTAATTTACGCATACAGCATAACCATGGATATATAAAGGATCACAACACAACCAAGAATGCAATGTTCCAACCATCCCGAGCTGAAAGAAATTTACGTTACAAAATCAATAACAACCTTTTTTGTAGGAAATATAAAATTCTGAAATTTATAAGTAATGTATAAAATATCCCATTGTATAGAGTTAAAATTTATATTCGATCACATGACTGGTTTTGGAGGAACGATGTCTTTAAGCTGACACATGGTTGAAACACACTTAAAAACTGCCACTCTTTACGTTCCACCTGCAATAAAAAATATTAAAATATTAATTTAAAGTTTGAAAACCTACATAACGTAAAATAAAACTAGGAAAATTATGGTATAATTGGATTTTCTGTAGACCCATTGGTTATTTCATGAACAACCTCCAACTTGAGTAAGTTACACATATTTCCATCAACAGTAGTTAGTGAAACTATTTAGTACCATCTCTTTCTTCTTTCATTCACTTGAATGCCATCATCAATGGTTTTTTCCAACCTTTTTTCTGATAAAAAACTCTGGGTCATTTTTCACAGCGTAGTTCTGCAGTTAGTAAATCACATATCTCTGCAGACTTGAAATTATACTATGTTACTCCTGAGCTATGAATGCTACTTTACAGTAGGCTTTGTGAAATTATGTACAATTTCTGTCTGCTCCTTCTCTTTGCCATTGTTGTTTATCACATCTTTAAAAGGTTCCTTTTTGGAACTAAGCTGAATGTGAATTATTAGAATAAATAAAATTGTTTTTGAAGTTGTGTAGTTTATGCAGTGGAGTTTGGTGCTAATTGAGAGAATACTCCTCATAAGATTCCTTCTTTTTTCTCAAAATTAAAAAAAAAAAAAAAAAAAGGTATTGGAGGGAAAGAGAATGAGGAAATATTTTCGAGCTCCAAAATAATTCACTTGTAAACTTTCAGTGCAGTCTGTCATTGGGTGAAAGAAGAGAAAATGTTAAATTCTTTCAGTATCATAAAGCAACAGGAATAGATGAAATTAGACCTGAAATGTTGAATTATGGTGGGAAGGTGGCTATGAAATGTCTTGAGAAGTAATAAGCATAGATTTTAAGCATGATACCCTCTGGTTGGGGAAAAAACCTATCTATTAGTAAGGGAACAGAAGGATTAAAACTACTACTTAGACTTCATTGATCAGTATAAAAATCCAGATGTTCACAGGTAATACATGGTTGACAGCAAAATTTAGTAGGAAAGAAGTGAGCTCACAAACAAAATTATCCTTTCATCACTCATATTTGCAGACTAATTTTACTTACTGGAAGTGAAAGATGGATGGACTTAGGATGGAAGTAAAAGACATAAAAGTAACTAGAATAATTGCTGTTATAAGCATATGGGAACAATGGCAGTAGGGTACTCACAATGAGAAGATAAAGGCTGAGGAATGAATTTGTCAATGGAAGCTGTGCATATGAACTGCCATCATGTGTGGGAGTCATGTGATGCAAATGGAAGAGGATAGGTTACCTAGGAGAATAATGCACACCCATGGAGGGCAGGTCAAAGAATTGGTGGTTTTACTCAGGTTTTAATGATTTTAAAGCAGGAAGTGAGGAAGTAAACAAGGCCACAGAGCTAGTGGCAAATAGAGATTAGTGGAGATGCTTAGTTATTCACTGAAGCTTGCAAACTGGGCATAATGTATATATGTATGTTCTTTGAATCATTTTAAACAAAACCAGAATATTACATTTTTGAGAACTACAAATTCTTTGACTTATGATAATCTAAATTAGCAGATTTTCATTTATTGAGATTTTCCTGTATTCCCAGTGTTAAATACCCAACCTGTTTTCGAGGTACTTGCTTACATTTTTATAATTTCCCATATTCCAGTTGTTAGATGTGTCTGAGACAGCATCAGAAGCTTGGAGCACAGATGTCCTGGCCTCAGACTCAGAACGCATGACAGAAGTAGATACAGATGACACAGGAAGTGTGGCACGGTCTGATGATACAGCCCGTTCGGAAATAGAAGTGGAAGGAAGAGGGGAGCCTGAGGGAGGGGAAGAGACTCCACCTTCCGGTACTCGTATGTATACTTGAAGAGTAATTATTATTTTATGTTGTTGTGTTTTTTGAAGATAGTAACCAGTTGTGTTCTGGAACCTTTCAAATTCTGTATTTTGCTTGTGTTTCATTTCTCATGAAATAAAATTTGTAATATAATTTACCTTTAACTGTATGATTTAAGAAAATGTATGTTTAGGCCATTTTAATTCATAACTGGGCTTTTTTTGCTAGTTGCTTTACGTCGCACCGACACAGATAGGTCTTACGGCGACAATGGGACAGGGAAGGGCTAGGAGTGGGAAGGAAGCGGCCGTGGCCTTAATTAAAGTACAGCCCCAGCATTTGCCTGGTGTGAAAATGGGAAACCACGGAAAACTATCTTCGGGGCTGCCGACAGTGGGGTTCGAACCTACTATCTCCCGAATACTGGATACTGGCCGCACTTAAGCGAGTGCAGCTATCGAGCTCGGTAAACTGGGCTTTTACAGTGTCACATTGTTTCTTCTGAAAGTGCCTTATCCTCAGTGGACATTGGTGATCAATCTTCTCCAGGTCTCCCTACTAACAGCTGCTTTAAATAAGCCAGCTGATAATGAATTGGACCATTGGCGGAGGTTTTGGAAATGTGTCGTTACCCAAGGCCTCTTTTTCCATTTACTTTTCCTTGAAGTATAAGCTGTTGATATTTTTCGTTATGCAGAAAGTGACCAAAGTGTGCTGTCTTCCTTTCTTTGATGGTCTTTGTTATTTCTAATTGTTTTCTCATGCGTTGCATAACCACATCATTTGTTACGTGATTCAACCAAGATATTCTGAGCATATGATGATAACACCAGAGCTCAAAGGCATTTAACCTTTTAAATATTATGGCTGCTAGTGTCCAAGCCTCTGCACTATAATACGAAGTGGAGAAGACATAATACTTCAGGACTCAGGTTCTAAGAGGAAGGTTTATGTTCAGATTGCATAATACTTTCTTCATCCGATGGAATGCCGCCTGTGCTTTCTCAATTTGGACTTTTAATTCTTGATATTGGTTCCATCTCTCATTTAGTCATCATCATCAACGTCCCACTTCAGTCGCCCAGATGTGGTTAACAAGCCTCCTCCACTCCTTTCTGTCCTTCCACTTTTCCTGCTCCATTACTTCTGCGACATCTAATCCAGCTTCTCTAATGTCCGTCCAAATCTGATCCATCCACCTTCTTCTTGGTCTTCGAGCTGGTCTCTTTCCCTTAACTTCTTTTTCCAATTCCCTTCTTGCTACCCGTTCCTTTTCCATTCTTTTTACATGTCTGAACCATCTCAGTCTTGCTTTCTGTATATTTTCTGATTTTAATATTTTGAATTTGATCCCTTCTTGTCTTTTTAACTAACGTTCTTAAAAATTTTGTTTCTACTGCTTGGATCTTACTGTCTTGTCTCTTACTAGTTACCAGCGTTTCTGGTCCGTATGTTACAATTGGTATGAAATACTGCTTATATAGTGGTAATTTTGTTCTCTTGGGTACTTTGTCATCCCATAAAAGCTTTCTGGCTTCATAATAAAATGTTGTACCTTTACTTAGTCTGTTATTAATTTCAGGGTTGATTTCATTACTTCCTTTAATAATGCTACCCAGATATGTAAACTGTTCTACATTCTCTAACCATTCTCCGTCTATGTTCACTTGGCTTCTCTTTTTCTTTTTTCCACAGTGCATGACTACAGTTTTCTTTTTTGCTAAATACCTTTGCAAAGTCCTTCAGATTTTCATTCCAAACATCCAGTGTTCTTTGTACTTCCTTTTCTCCCTTTCCCCAAATCACCACATCATCTGCAAATACCAAAGCATTCACTTCATCACTACTGTGCCGATTACCAAGTCTAAGTCTCTTGGCGTTAAGGAAAAATCCACCGTTAGGGTCGGTAGGTATCTTAGGGTTTGCAACAAATAATATATAATTTTTAACGTGAATCCAGAGAGAAATGCTCAACGGAACACTTTCGTTCGTTCAAGTTAAATCTGACAGACGTCTCTATCGCTTGTCAATTACGGTGACAGTTTTATATATTAATGCTGCCATAATCATAACTTTCATACTATACCGATAATCTATAAATGATAATAAATTATATCTTACTATCATTTATTCAAGACAATAAATATGATGGATAAATTAAAATATAAGGTTTACTTAAAGTTTGAAATTAATTATGGAATTGAAATATTATCTTCAAAATTATTTGTTCAACAATATTTTTTCATCATAGGAATTGTCATAATATTCATTGAAAGGGTAGTTAACTCAACTTTGCTTTAACATCTCATGATAACATAAAATGGATCACATTTTTACAAATCTGCATGGATTGGAATCATTTGAATTAATTAATTAATTAATCTTCTTAACAGAAATGTGTCTCATTTGATCATGAACTCACTTCTTGATAAGAACGAATGCTTTTAGATGTTTTCTTTAAATTAGAGGCATACAGAATAAGGTTAGTTTCATCCCTGTGTAGCATTCATTGGCTACATATCAATTACTATCTACTAAATTGCTAATAATCACCAATACATTCAGTATCTACTTTGGAAATGAGTGAACTTGTCCTAAATAATTATGGTAGCTTCATGATTAAATTGCAACTCTAGTATATAATTTCATAAAATCCAGTCATTCTTGTGTAGGTTTATAGGGAATACCATGGATGGAAATTCTAAGTCATTATCAGTCATAAAATATTATTAAGAAGACATAGACTATTCATGTCACTAATAGCCTGTTATATTAGCTATGATAACCTTATGCCACTTCAGTAGTATGAATTTATTGAAATCACCATTTGAGTGAAACTCATGGGTATCAGGATTTATTTTGATGATCAAGCCTTATCAATAGCTCGTAAATACCGTATCATGTTGCCATTTGTTATGCGATATGGATTATTCGTTGTGTAAACATCATTACCACCACAATATCTGCCAATGATCTGCATCTGCACCACTAAACTACTCTTTTTATTAATATAGAAATCCTTCCTCTTATTTCTTCGCATCATTATCACAATTCATCAATTCTTTCCTTCATATATCAATATTCTACCATCTCGCACTTCCTTCCTCATATTTCTCTTTATATTTTGACTGCACCACATGTCAATATTTCTTATTTAATTCACAGTAATGCATAATTCAATTCATTCCGAGGATCAATATCTATCTTTCATTTCTGCCAATACGTTCCTTATTTATACATATGCATCCATATCTAACCTCCTCTGCTTTATTAATGGCAATAAC
Organism: Anabrus simplex; assembly: GCF_040414725.1. Classification (NCBI taxonomy): domain Eukaryota; kingdom Metazoa; phylum Arthropoda; class Insecta; order Orthoptera; family Tettigoniidae; genus Anabrus; species Anabrus simplex. Next base: position 1,549,079,986 of record NC_090265.1, on the reverse strand, counting down.
TGATTTATCTTTATGAACCTGATGTCCTACATGTCACTATTAATCATCATATACTCTTTCATTAATGGCGTGGTTTATTACGATTAACTGATATCGTTGACATAATATTATACTATTATATGGTCACTTCCCTATCTTGAGATAAACATTATTCATGCTGAAAACTACCTATCACCTTCCTAAACATATCACATTTTAGATCACTCGCGAGAAACTGCTCGATATTGAATTATATTATTAGGATATAACGACCTATTACACTCCAAACAAATAAACACAGTCTACATTATACAAAGAAAATATAAAACTCACTTGATAATATTCTGACAACTTATCTTATTCTGTATTCGTCTGCCGGGATTGGTGTTGGTCCAGCTACACCATCAGCTGCACTGGTCCTCCTTTGATGTTATGGGCTTGGTCATCTGGACTCTCTACTGCGGGAATCATGCTCTCATCTGCCCGTCAAGTTGGCTGGTCTCCTCTGGTCGTCAACCCCATTCTCGATTTACAGGTCCATCATGTCGGTCTTTTGTGCATTTAGGAAATACAGATTCAAAGACAACATTAATGAAAACATTTTGTCAAATGCAAAGCCTTCTTGCATTGCAGTATTGTTTCATATTGGCTTAGATAAATATCTATGTCTTAAGTTATTATACAGACTACCAAAATGTCTGACTTGACTTTACATAGTTTAATTCAATGGTATCTTCTCTATGATTGTGGTTCTTAATATATGCTTCCTAACAAAACCTTTTTCGTACAAGTCAGGTCCGTTCAATACCTTCTTCCTTTCCTTTCTTCTATCTTTCTGGATGAATTCAATTAGGATGTCTAGTTGCAAACCGCGTTATGTCCATTTTTTTTCTCAAATTGAGTTATTGCTGCCATTGTATGCAGCTCATCAAAATACACAATCCAGTAATGTAATGCATGAGCAAAGGCAATTTAATCCATACATTTGAAGGTGACAAATAACGGAACTGCTGCAGAAGTCGTTATATCCAGCGTGTGTTATGCAGCAAAGCTCCTTATGTCATAGAACTCTGAGAGAGGATCATACTTACATGAACAAAATCAGGCAACTGTGGGATAAGAGGTGAAGTAAACTATAACAGCCATTGTGGTGGAAGCAAAAAGCATATTGAAGCGTGGGGAACTCTTTTCTGCTATTGTGTCAGTACCAGTGGAGGAAGAGGTTCCTCTTAAGAAAGAAAAGCTCAACAATCTGCACACATTGCTGACCAAACATTACGGGAAAGAGTGGATAAGGAACAATGACCTCACGTTCAACAAGGCACTGTTTGACCAGCACCAAAATTTAAACAGTGAAATGCCAGACTATGACATTGATGTGGGAGATTTTGTTGAGGACAATAACGGATTGTTAATCTAACTGTACAAAATTTTAAAGAACTTATAAAACGTTTTGAATGAGTGATGATTTCTTGATGTAATCATTAAATCAAGGAGCAGGGATTAGATATCAAAACATTATATCCTAACCTTAAAATTAGTTCTATTTATGCTATTTTCATAGTGTAATATTTTCAAGTGTAGCTAATAAAACACTTTCATCATAAATCTGTACACTCTATTCCATATACTGCTGCAAGTATCTTTTATCTATACAAAACTGCTGCAAAACTCGTTATGTCCAGCCCTCTAAATTCAATTCTCTCTTGTTCCAAGTGTTGTTGCTAACAATTTAAAAGATACATTTTGTCTCTGTCATGGCCACTATGATTCGAATTGCATGTGTATCGTATAACTTTGTATTTCCCTGATGTTTTAATGCATACTATATAATTTCATTCGCGGTAAATAGTAAACATCTTGACTGTGTGTATTAGCAGTCAGGACAGTGGAACGGCACATTATCTTCCTCTGCCTTAAATAAATAAGTATATTGCTTACAGTATATTTATTTATATTATTTCTTTTCATTTAAATGGGACTTTTCATTGTCCTGAATTTACATCATTGCCTCAATTCGAACTTCTATAATATTATTTTCATTTCATTCGTGATCTTCTGCATAGCATAGCTTCAGGTTTGCTGCATTATATACGTTCCTATATGTACCATTCATATGCTCAGCTATGTATGCATTGTTCCCTAGTACTTTCTAATGATATATGGGCCATCAAATAGATGAACAATGGATGGAACTTCTTATTTAGAATGCTCTTTAATCTTCTTTTAGACTGTTTTTCCAACTACTCTTTCACCATTTGATAAATTTCCCCGCTGCTGCGCTTCGGTTCATTTGTCTCTCCTAATATCTTATTCCATGGTCTTCTCAGATATTGACTCAGGTGTACAACACTAGGTATCTGCCTAGTTGATTCATGAACAGTGTTATTGATGCTTTCTTCTGTTGTACTAATAACATTTATCCACTTCCAGTGGTACTTGGGACAATAAATTCTACAGAATTTTGAAATTTCTTTCATACATCGTTCAACCGGATTGGCCGATTGATGTCTTACTGAACAGAGTACGTGTTTGCTTTTCATCTCGTGCATTGCCTCTTGGAACTTGATTGATGTGAACTGGATATCTATATCTGTTAATACTTTCTTTGGTCTACCCATTTTAGGTATCACCCCTTGTACTATTGCTCTCAGCACTTGTTTGGTGTTAGCTCTTTGGATCGGTCGTAACGAGAGAAATTTTGAAAATATGTCCATAATAACGACAATGAATTTCTGCCCTTTCTTTACGGATGGTATTTTCAACTAATTTGTCTGGATTCATCTCCCATGATTCGATTTGTGAAATTAACCATCATTCAATTTTGTTATTTGATTTATCCATCATATTATACATTTCTTCTTCTATTCTAAAATTGGAGTTTTTATTCTGTGAACCTGTATTGGAAGATTGGGCATTTCGGTTTAATCTTTGATCTTCCCTTTCCTTTTGCTTGTACGACTGCAACTCTAAGCTCTCTGCTCCTGCAATATCTCCATTTATATTTTGATCTTTAATAGTGTTTTTTCACTTCTCCTTTTCCTGGTTTTCTTCCCTTAGGTCTTGAATATATTGCCTATTTCTATATTCTCTCTCTTCGTAATTATCGACTTGTCTTCCCCTATTTATGGGTCTTCTTCTTCTTCTTCGATAATAATAATTTTGTGTGGCTATTTCTAGCCGCGTGCAGCCCTAGTAAGGCAGACCCTCCGATCAGGGTGAGCGGCATCTACCATGTGTGCGTAACTGCGTCTTATGTGGTGGAGGTAGTGTTATGTGTGGTTTGTGAGTTGCAGGGATGTTGGGGACAGCACAAACACCCAGCCCCTGGGCCATTGGAATTAACCAGTGAAGGTTAAAATTCCAGACCTGGCTGGAAATCGAACCCGGGACCCTCTGGTTACCCAAAAAGTCGTACTTCTTTGATAATTTACTCTATTTCTGTTATTTCTGAATTGATTATTTGATTGATAGTATGAGTTTAGTGATGAAGATCCTGATATTGAGAAAATTATGCTAACTGGCAGTGCTGTTACCTCTACTGATGGCTGGAGGGAATACCGTGACACGGACTTCGATTTCAAAAGAATCCAATTTACAAGTACGTCAGGTTATAAGCCACCGCAAGGGACTAAACCTAAGAGTGAACTTGACTTTTTCCAATTATTCATGACTGACGATTTACTATCGAAAATTGTATGAGAGACTAACCGGTATGACAGTGTCAACATTCAAAAGGTTACGCTGCTCAGACGTGAGTCTATCTGGAGGTTGTGGGTAGATGTTACTCTTCCTGAATTCAAAGCATTTTTAGGTGTAATCCTAAATATGGCAGTGAACAGTAAGCCTGAATTACAAGACTATTTTTCCAAAGATTGGTTAGATAAGTGTCCATTTTATAAAGATGTGTTCCCCCGGAAGAGGTTTATGCAAATATTCTGGATGTTACATGTTTGTCAACCTGTAGGGCAAGTGCAGTGATTTAGTAGAGGAGCAAGAATCCGAAACGTAGTGGAATATTTGGATTGTAAATTTAGGGAGTTCTATGTACCAGGTCGTAACATCAGTAGAGATGAAAGTGCAGTGGGTTTCAAAGGAAGAATTATATTCAAGTGCTACAATCCACAAAAGTCAACAAAATGGGGCTTCAGAATATTTGTTTTAGCTGATTCTGAAACAGGGTATGTTGTAGCACTTCAGCCATACTATGGGGCCACTACAAGAAGTTGTCTTCCTCGACCTCATCTGTCATTTACATCTCGGATTGTCTTACATCTGTGTGATAAACTTTTGATCAGCACAAATGGTGCAACAGGTTTCCATGTATTTACAGACAGGTTTTACACAGGATATGACTTAGTGGTGGAGCTCTAAAACTTGGGTACCATCTTACACTGGAATGGTAATGTTGAACAGGAAGGGGTTACCAACTTCTGCTAAGAAAACTGTGAAAACCATGGCAGAACATGAAGTGCATTCATATTGGAAAGATGTCAGGGTTCTTCTCTTACTATGGAAAGACAAACATGAGCACCTACCACAATAATTCAAGCCAGGAGGTAGTAAGAAATATGAAGGGAAAACAAAATGAAGTGATCCAGAAACCAAAAGTTGTATGTGAATACAATAAGTACATGGGTGGGGTAGTTCTGGCAGATCACTTTTCATCCGCTTATGGCTTTACTAGAAGGTCAGTGAAATGGTGGCGTAAAATGTTCTTTTGGCTGTTAGAGGTAGCAGTAATTAACAGTTTTCTTCTGTACAAAAGCCAAAACAGTCAAGTGAAACACAGACAGTACAGAAGGGAACTGATAAAGCAGTTGGTTGGAGATGTACGGAACAAGGACTCGCGCGAGCGCAGTCGGCCATCCACTTCTGATCACGAAGAACGGCTAAATGGTCGTCCCCACTTCATTTATTCTCATCCACAGAGGAGAACTAAAGTCTGTGCAGTTTTCAGTGACTGTAAACTGAAGGGGGGACGACGTGAGACTGTGTTTTTCTGCAATACTTGTACAAAAAAACCTGGATTACATCCTGGAGAGTGCTTTGAGAAGTTCCACACAAAGCACAGTTACAGATAAAAAGTGACTGACTGAGATAATTTCAGGCTTAAAAATGCTGAAAATTGTTCCTGAATATTGTATTATACTTGTAATATATTTATTTTGTGTTTGCTTTATTTGATTTTTATAAATATGCTGTTCATATATTTGTGCTGTATTTTACTCCCCTGCAAGCAGATTTTTCAATGGAGCTGGAGAGACAGGAGTGTTCAGAACAAAATGAGGGTAAAGGGTTAAGATTGGAATACGCTGTGATCATTCACTCTCTTCTCGATATAAACCTTACCATACAATAACTATCCAATATGATCCTACTCTCGTGTGGCATTTAATATCACAATTACTTCTTCTTTCCTCACAATTACTGATTTGTGCACCTCCGTACCTCTTACATTTCCATATTTATTCAATTCAACTCTATCACTTCGTAGTCAATGCTTTTCTCATATCAAATCTTCTTAACACATTGGAGACGGCCATATTTGAATGGGGATTTTTAATGGTTTGTGAAAATTTTTCAATGCTAGGGTAAGCCTTGATTATAACAACTTTTGGATTGCATAGAAAGATCACACTTTCTTCTACACAAAAATGAGTTTTAATTATCATAATAGTGCAGCAATTTTAAAATATAAATTTATGAAAATAACATGTTTTACAAACGAAAAAAAATCTGACGCAGCTATGGATGCCAGTTCGGTTAATATTTCGAAATTTGACTTTGTGGGCACATCTACTGAAACACACTAATGCAGATTCTAACGTAATTAGTCAATTGACACGGGTATTCTGGTTTACAACAAGGAATTTGAATTCCCACTGTTCCTTGTTTGATGACGGTGTTGCATCGAGTTGCTGCAAGTACGCGGGAAACGCCCACATTTTTAGGAAGTGGTATAAAATAGTATTACAGAACCCACTTCAAGGAAGCAATGTAAAACTATGTTACACTTCACAACAATTTGAAATGAGCTCATTTTCTACCTTTATTAACCTGAAGTTCCAGAATCTTCATGTTTACTTAGTGTGTAATTGTTATCCTTATGCTCATTTTCAGAAATCGTGTCTTCCATAAGAACATCCATTATGGATTCGTTGTCAAAATTTCGTACACTTGAATTAGACATGCTAAATATTCACAAGAATTACGCAAACAAGCCTGCCTCTCGAACACACCCTCTTCCCGACCGCATGCACCGTACGTACTTTCCCGCCCATTTCACAGCTGAGAGTCAACGATGACGCAGCCTTAGGTTATGTAGGAACGTGGCTGTGTTATCAATGCTTTGAAAGAAGAGCTCTCGACTTGTGCTCATAAATAGTATATTTTATGCCTATAGAAGCATTCAGCAGTATCTTATTGAAGTCACAGCTCGCTGAAACGGCAAATACAATTTTTTAGCTACAGTGAAATCATGCCCGTAGATTCTCCGAGCTCCGTCAGCAGCAATGAATTCGCGTGCCCGTAGTTTCTACGGGCGGCATCTCCAATGTGTTAATAACCTCTTTCTTCATAACATTTAACTTCCCTCAATGTTATTGCTTCTACACTTGCCCATAGTTCACATAGGATCCATCTCTTCTTTGTACTGTATTATACAGCCATCGTCCTGTCTATCAATATTATTATCTCCTAGAATCCATCTAAATTTCCTACAGCATGTATTCTTCCAAAAACTATTTGAATTAAAACAACATAGCCCTTCCATATGATTTGGGATCTTAAATCTGTACGTTACGCACTCTCTTATGGCATTAACAAAACTATGGCTGAGATTGGAATTTGTTTATAACAATGTCGCTTGCCACACCAATATACATATTCACTAGCACAATCATCATTCGTAAGTTTACATGGAATAGGTTAGCTCTGTAGGTCATGTTTGGCACATAGGTTATATGTCACTTGCAGCTGAGCTATTGTAATAATTCTCTACCTAATAATATATCAAATTTTGAAAACAAACTTATCTCGCTTCCTTCACCCTTCTGAGATGGTGTCTTCTCAGCTGCTACGTGCGATCCTTGCGGCTGGTAGCTGGTCATCCGAATGTCATCTCCGGTTAAGATCGGTCATCTTGAGCCAAATTATGTAATCTTGGGCAATCCACTCCCACGTCTTAGAAAGACTGTGGTGTCAAGCCCGTTCATGAAATCATAAGATACAATTCGAATGACATAATACATGATACACCTAAATTTAAAAAGTCATTGTTTAAGAAGCCTTTCTCATGGACAGTCAAGATTTTCTTCTGATAACGCAGAACACAGTTCTTTGCAAAACATAAAGAATTTCACGTTATTTCCTTGACACGGCATAAGCCCAGAAGCCTATACAGTATCGTGTCTATAAGTACGAGCCGTGAAAGCATCAGTGGCAACATAATACATGTTGATGCTGTTCATTTAGATTCTAATTTCTCCAACTATTTGTGATAAAAATATATATATACTTTCTGATTATTGACTCTAAATTCTCTTGGCTAATGAATATTAAGTAGTTGGTTCAGCTTTTTCTTATAATGGATTGCCTAAAGTTGCATGTAGCGCTCTTGTTTTTCCCCAAAGTCACAGTTCAGTTTCTTTCTTTTCTTGAAATATTGGATTTTCTTCCCGTATTTCTCGCTGTTTATAAGCTGTTTGGTTAGAATTCCTCATCAGTCTTCTCTTAAATGTGTTTCCTTGATTTATCCTAATGATCTTATATGATATGTTTTCCTCTTAGCTTACGTGTTTCTCTCAGTAAAAAGTGATTCCAAAGTCTTTCTTGTTTTTTAACAATTCAGATCCTGTGTTGAAGTCATTTACATAGCCCTCGTGATTCCATGCCTTCTGCTATGATGTTAGTCTGTGTTTCAGTGATGTTTCATGTTCATTTACTCTGTTTGATGTTGCCGCCAACCATTGTTTTTGTTCCGATCTCCTTTATATTTTCACTTTAGTGATAGCGTATTGGTACAGTACTTTCATATTCCCCTTGACCCTGGTTGTCAGGAATTCACTGCTTTTGCTATCCCTTTAGGCCTATATCATTTTTATATAAAGTGCCCATGAGTATCTCTATTGGTAGTCAGGCACTGAGCCGCATACTCGTTTTGGTCTCTGGAGATTTTAAGTTTACCTGCCTGTTTTCGCACCTAGTCGACGTCGTTTTGTTCTCCGACACCTTCGAAGAACACGTAGCTCATCTTCATGAGTTTCTCTCTAAAGAAACCTGTGTTCACGGTCAACTCCGACAGAATGTCCTTGTGTGCCAGGCAAATCAAATTCTTAGGGCATGTCATCTCCAGCTCTGGCATCTCAGTAAATCCAGAGAGAGTAAAGA